>NC_092790.1:41875227-42175227 GCF_047496795.1 Chiloscyllium punctatum | reverse complement strand
AGCTCAGCGAGCAAATTGACATCCAGAAGAAGCGCAATTTCTCTCATCCTCCCTTTAATTACATCCTTCATTCCAGTTATCATTCCGATTATTTTAAGGTTATTTGTATTCTTCTGCAAAGTAATTTGGTGTCTGTCTGTCTGTCTTATGAATGTGTGTGTATGTTTTTTTTGGGCGGGGGGGGGGTGGGTGCGAGATAGAGAGAGGGCGAGAGAGACAGACGGAGAGAGAGGCAGAGACAGAGAGAGAAAACAATTCTCTATAATCTCTCGATTACTCCCCGTGCCATGTGGAAAAGAGGGATGCATGAGGAAGGCAGTACAGCTTAACACGTTGTTAACAATCTCGTTCAAGGGTGGGGATTTCAGATTGTTGGATCTTTGCGATCTCTTCCAAGACAGGCGAGGAACTTTACAAAGAATACAGGTTGTATCTTAACTGGACGAGCACCAACATCCTTGTCGGGAGGTGTTCTAGTGCAAGTCAGATGGATTTGAATAAACCAGGAGAGTGAGAACCAAAGCAGCAGATCAGGAACTGAGCAGAAGGTCGAGGTGAATAGGACATCAGGCACGGCCAGTCTAATGACCATGCTGAGAGAAGGAATCAAATCAGTCCAAAATATGAGTTGGGAGTTGGAATAAATTATAGAGATTAGGCGCAAGTTTTTCAGGGATTAATAAATAAGGATGGAGAGTGGAGGGGATGTGAGGGAGTGAGGTGTATGAGAGCAGAGAAACAGTGCACAAGAAAATGATAAAGTGGAAAGAGGGTGGGTTGGGGAATTCTGTGAGAAACAACTGGCAGAAAAAACACAGGAAAACTTGCTGTTTGTCAAAGTGAATACCTGGGAAAGAATTTATTATGCTTCAGCGAAATAACATCCTTGTTGCTCGAGGTGTTTATTATAATGGAGGAAAAGCTGTGTTCAAATTATGGCTGTAACTATAATAATGGTGGCAAACAGCTAGAATAGTGTCCGTGCTGTTGTTGGACAATGCTTGCACAGACCATGTGAATTACCCTGGATGTTCCCAGAGATGGCTGGGCTGACTTTGGTTGAGTAAGTGCTGAAGCTGCATGAGATGCTGCTGCTTTGTAATACAGAAATTTACTGAGTACCATCAAAGGAACAAAGCAGCAAATGCCATTGCTTATTGTTTCAGAATATACCAGAGTGTTCATGGCTGCCACTGCAAAGAATCATGCAATGAAAAACATGCTCATCACGCCTGTGCCAGCAAATGCACATCCAAAGGCTTTTTACACGTTTGTGGGGTTACCTGCCTCAACCACCTTCCTAGACAACACATTCCAGATTCAGGCTCCCCTCTCAGTTCGATACACATTCCATAAATTCTCTTAAAAACCCCTCCCTTTCTCTTTAAAATTGGGTCCCTTTGTTTTTGACCCTTTGAGTAAGGAAAACAGCTGTTGTCTGTTCATCGTCTCCATACCCCTTATGTTATTGTACACCTGTACCAGATTCCCTCCTCAACCTTCCCCGCAAGCAAAAAAACAAGCAAATTTAGCCCTCCTCTTTCATACTCACTTTTGAGTACTTACTTGTCTTGTTATTTCTGACTTTCATCTTCCCAATTTATCGGTGTTAAACTTCATCAGGCCATTGATCTGGCTATCTGAATAATTTGTTTATATCCTCCTGTAGCCTAACCCTTCCCTCCTGACTGTGATCCACCCCCAGCCCATCTTTGTGTCATCCACAGCATTGATCATCATTTCACTGCTCCCCACCCCCACATTCTCACAATCGTCATTTCTGAATATCACAAACAAGCCGTGATTTCCCTCCTGTTCTCCAGATGTTATTCAGAGGATTATTTGACAATTCCAGTTTCTTGCTTTCCCTATGTTGGTGAATTGATGACGGATGTAATGAAGACATTTTATGAGGGAGCCACAAACAGCATTTTCGACACAGAGTTGAATTCACTTTTTACACTCTGCCTCTCTGCTTGTTTTATTTATAAACCTTGTAAATAAATTAGTATAAACTGGGTTTGGCATCTTGCGCTGGAACATTAGCATTTTGTGTGGCACTGTTCTTTGTAACACTCCCTGCAATAGCCAGAGCTGACGAAATGTTTCATCTACAGGATGGACTTGGACTCATGCATTGTTTGTTTAATTCAACTGGTGTGATGGGGATAAATATTCAATCAAATTCTATATTATGGGCAAACTGCAGAAGGTCAAACCATATTCTCATATCTACCTTGAATTGGAAGCAAATACATACTGGAAAATAATCAAAAACATTGAAACACCACAGTAGGGGAGGAAAAAAAACCATGTCGTCTGCACTTGATGGAGATTTAGAAATATATAGTACATGTGCAACCTGAACAAGGACCAAGCGATAGAAGAGAGAGTGCAAGAAATCCTTTCTTAATTTTGAATGTATTCCCGATCCCGATTTTCTTGAACAGTGATGGTTTCTCATCCAATCTCACCATCCAGTCTTTTCTGCATATAAACCAACATTTTCCGTATTCCCATCAGTTCTGAGGAAGGGGCACAGGACCTGAAACGTTAACTCTGATTTCTCTGCACAGATGCTCCCAGACCTACTGAGCGTTTACAGCAACTTCTGTTTTGTTTCAACATTTTCATCGCAAGGTCTCACAATGCAACACGTCATCGATATTTAGAGCCCTGTCAAACATAGGAACTTTGTAATTTCTCATTTAATGTCCATAACAAATTACCCAAGATTCAACTGAGATAACAAATTTGTTGTTATCATTCAGATCAGACACTTTGTCACAGTTCAGAAAGAAGAAAGAAATCAAAAGAGCTGGAGCGAAACTCAGTGGATCTGGCAACATCAGAGCAGAGTTGCAAAAAAAAACCTTTGATTCTAATAGGACTTTTCAGAACAGTGTCACATCATATGACATATGTTAATTCTGTTTGTCTCTGCAGACACTTCCTCACCTTTTTCGTTTCTCCAGCATTTTCTATTTGTTTTTCATTTTTCTATTATCTCTATATTTCATGTTTCTTGACAGGTCTACATGTTGACCTTGGTAATATTTGGACAATGTGGTCATTTCATGTTTCTATTACAGTTGGTGTGCCTGTGACACCTGAATTACAGCCGAAATCTGTTTCTTCTTTAAAACAGAAAGTAACAAAAATGATGAACATCCTGGAAATCTCTGGAAATCTATTTTGTTTGAAAATGCATATTAGAGGCAGCTGAACTTCATGAAATAATAGGGATAGATTTTTGATGATGGAACACTTGTGTCCTTCATTGAACAAGCTTGTCTCCCCAATCTCCAAAAGCTTTCAATGCATAATATAGAATTATTTCTACTATTATTCTCCTGTATTGTCCACGTAGCCCAGTACATTTTGTTATTAGCATCTGCTTTTAATTGTAACCATCCTGCCAGATATGAACAATATGATCAATCTCAAACAAAAACAGACGTTGGAGGGAAAGCTCAGCAGGTCTGGCTGTATCTGTGAAGAGACATCAAAGTTAATGCTTCAGATGCGGTGACCCTACTCAATCTGTATTCCCAATGATTAAATGGTGTGTATATAAAATATAGCTCACTTTATCACATTTAAAATTATCCTGTTCAGCTCACATTGTCATTGAGCATTACATATCCCAAACGTTGGCTCGTTCCTTGTTGTGAACTATATTAATTCTATCTGACGTTAAGAGTGATGATGACTGGGGAATATCATTGTACTCCCCATGCAGTCTCCGCAGCCACTGGCCCCATTCCGCCCTATCTACTAGCGAAAACTGACTCATTAATTCGTAAGTCTTAATGAATAAATTCACGTTTGGTTTTGGACTGAGGGGAAAAAAGGTAAAAATTACTGCTTTACAGCAAATAAAACTGCATTAAGATGTTTGTCAATTTGTATAAATTAATTACTCAAACATATTCTAATGGAAGGTTCAACGTTTCTGGATGAGAGCAGTGAAAGGAACATTCAGAGAAGTCAACACTTCCTGTCTATGTTCAGGGCAATTGTGCTCAGTGACAGTCTGTTGGCTGGGGTTTGTTCCCATGAAGGGGAGATCAGCTCAGTAACAACATCCTGATTGTGTTTCTTTTTTTTTGTGGAGGGGCGGAGATTCGGGGTACGATGGTGACAGCATTGCAAGTGTACAAACGGGCAGTCATCTAGCCTGCAATAAGAAAACGTCCATCATTCTCCCTCACAACTGACTTCACTAGAGGAATTGGTGATAGGAGATGTGACCAGTAGCCAGCGATGTCAGCATCCAGTCCAGTCCAGTCCAGATATATTGTGAACTGAATGTGCTGTATTGAAAGTTAGAGCTGTTTGCTCAGTGACTGTGATTGATGTCAGTCTCCATGCATTGTAACTGTGTCACTGGAGGGTTTCCCTCTCCTATTGGTGAGGGGCTTCACTCAGTGCGCTATCCCAGTGTAGGAGCAGATGCATCAGCTCCAACAGTAACAGGGATCAGCAACTGCACAGATGTGGAGAGGACAGGTCTGAATCTGAGAATAATGGAATGGATAATTAAACCAATGGAGAGGAGGCTTTCCTTGGGACTTTTCAACATTTCCCTCTGTTGGAAATTTCTACGCTATCGGATATTAGTGGTGCTGATTGGGCGGGGTTGAGAGCATGTTACTAACCTATTGTGAAGGAGCGACCCTCCGAAAGCTAGTGTGCTTCCAATTAAACCTGTTGGACTATAACCTGGCGTTGTGTAATTTTTAACTTTGTACACCCCGGTCCAACACCGGCATCTCCAAATCATAACCTATTCTCGCTATTGTTGGTGTTCTCTACCTCTGTCCATTCATTAATCGCATAAACAATTTTGAACTTCATTGCAATTTCTATTATCTATATTTGCCAATGAAAGAAACTTTTATCGTCAATTTCAATTGCAGTTCCCATTCATCTGAATTGCAGACCACTCCCTTACATCTGAGAACAAAACTGCGCACAACCTCAAGATCCCTTTTGGCCCTGAATTGATTTATGTATCTTGTTCTCTCTGTCACGAACCCTGTCCACTACCAGCTCACATTATCCTCAGTCTCCAACTCTGCGTCAGTGCTGTGGCTGAACAAACCATTGTCTGTTCGTTGGTAAAATTCAGACTTTATGTTTCAAGCTCTCTTCTGGCCACTTTTCCAGTTACAAGTATTTGAATCACAAAATTGTTCTTGTCTCGGACGTTACTTCATGATTAGGACAATATATCAGAGTAGGAATGTCGCTGGACATAATTCAGGAAAAAAGCTTATTAAACGAAAGACATTGTTTCAAGCGATTTGTTTCAAGTCCTACCACAGCTGATGGCAGAACTTAAATAAAAATGATAAGAATTGGAATAAAAGTGAATTTCACGAAAAACAACTATAAAACCACATTTTGTCTGAACAGTTTCCTGTTTCACTGATGACCTTCGGTAAAGAAATCTAATGTTACTACCCGCTCTGGGTTAAGTGTGACTTCAGACCCATATCAATGTGCTTGACTTCATATTGGCTAGTGGAATGTCGTCAGAGTCAGGGCAATTAGTGATGATTAACAAATGCTGCCCTGGGCAGAGATGTCGACTTCCCATGGAATAACAAATTTGAAGGTTAAACAAATTTGAAAGATGCTGGAGATCTGAAATTGCATAAGTAATGCAAGGAAAAGATCAGAAAGTGCTGGGAAGCTTTTCTGAACTGAAAGCAGCTGGAAAATAGTGTGAACAATGCTGGTGACAAAGAAGTCTGCTTTGAAGGGCAGGAGGAGTGAGTTGAATCGATAGAGAAAGAGAGAGATAGAAGAAAAATAGCAAACAAAGGGAATGATGATCAGCTGGGATGGAAATAAAATGTGAGAATCACCTCATTTATTTTTAACTTTTCACATCTTCCTGAATATCACGCCCATGCTGCTACACGTATCCCCCGCTTTTAAAAAATTCGCATTTTGCCATTTCCCTTTCCGAAAACCCTCCATTACGTCCTGCTTTCACTAATCAAAAGAAATCCGAAGAGGATTTTCACTTTTAACAAGAAAAGTAAATTTTCTCCACATAAATTAATGATACCTCACTTTATGCCATATCAGCTAATGAAAGGCTTTGTAGGATCACTCTATTTTCAGATACCGAGGGAAATCTCTATCTATCTAAAATCATGTTTAATGCAATTTGATCCCACCTGTCTGTGTTCCCTGAGTGTCGTCATGTTCTTATATTTATTAATGGAATATAGGAATGGCTGGTTGGGCCAGCATTAGGTCACTTTGTTGATTGCCCTTGAGAAGACCTTGAGCCTCACAGGGCACTTACACAGAGTGAGGCGGACAAGGTGACAGCTGCACAGGAGCAGTGCGATTCAAGATCGACTTTAGCAAGATTAACATTATTTGAAAAATTAGAGATGTCAATTCGTCAGTCTAATTAGGGCGGGGAAGAAGGTGTTCCTGAACATGCTGGTCCATGTTTTCAAGTCTCTGTATCTCCTCCTTTTTGGAAGAGGTTGTAGGAGATCATTACCAGTTTGGGAGAGATATTTGATGTTGCCAGACTTTCGCTGACAATGAGAAGTATAAATGGATGGAACGTTGTCCTCCATGATAGTATGGGCTGTGCACAAAACCGTCTCTAGTTTCTTATGGTCCTGGGAAGAGCAGTTACCGTCACACTATAATGCACGTGAATCGAATGCTTTCCGTTGCCAGTATGCAGAGCACTGGGAGAAGGCAGTTCCAAAATATTTAGATGTAACAATTGGTTGTTAAATGGATATCTACATTCTGGTTGCTGTTTTGACAACAATTGAAATTTAACCAATAAATTAAAATTATGTTTAAGATACCAAAACATAATTGAATTTATTGTATTGCCAACATCCAACCAAAGAGCCATCACATGCTTCAAGAGAATAGAGAAGCCATCACCATCACAACGAGAGAGAAAGAGATGGACACGTAGAAGGAGAGAGAGAACACAGCGAGGCAAACAGAAGGACAGTCAGTAAAACAGAGAAAGGAAACAAAATAAGAAACAAACATTCACAAGAACAGGGAGAAGGGGAGATAGTAAGTTATGGGAAAGAAACAGAAGACAGATAAAAGGAAAATACAAGGAAACAGACAGTGTGAGAGAAATAGTGAGATACAAAGCACACAGGGAGTGGGGATGGGGTCACAGTGTGCTGGGGGTGGTGAATGGGAGGTTCTGGGGCTGAGGACCAGAGACAGCTGGGAGTGAGCACTGTCGTAACTGAGGGAAGGGAGGTGAGGATTTACTTTGACCTTTACCAAGAAATGCAGACAGAGCAGAGTAAACAATGATGTACAGAACAATGGCTATAAAATATGTTTGAGAGCCATGCAGGTTACGATGCACAGGAACAAGATCAGCATTATCTGAGATTAGGGAGTCCACTCATCAGTCTAATAACAGTCAGGAAGAAGCTGTTCCTGAACCAGCTGCTCAGTGTTTTCAAGCTTCTGTACCTTTTAGTCTGAGGGAAGAGGTTGAAGGAGACCATTACTGGGGTCTGATGGGTCATTGCTAATCTTATAACAAAGAACATTCCAGCACAGAAACAGGCCATTCGGTGTTCCGAGCCTGCGCCGATCCAAATCCTCTATCTCAACCTGTCGCCTATTTTCTAAGGATCTGTATCCCTTTGTTCCCAGCCTATTCATGCATCTTTCCAGAAACATCTTAAAATAAACCACTGGTCACAGTTCTCCATTTTGAGAAACTCCCTCCCTTTACTACTCTCTGCCTCCTGTTGCCCAGCCAGTTCTTTATCCACCAGCTCGTGCATCGTGACCTCACTTTCGACATTCCCCGACCATGGGGAAACATACCAAACGCCTTCCTGAAGTCCACGTACATGACATCTACAGTGCCTCCTTCATCAATCAACTTTGTCACTTCCTCAAAGAAATCTATTGATTTGGTAAGACATGACCTTCTCTACACAAAACCATGTTGCCTATCACTGATAAGACTATTTTCATTCAAATAAGAATAATTCCAATCTCTGGACCCTGTTTTTGTGGAGTTTTTTTACAATCTCCCCGTGTCTGCATTGGCAGAATTAACTCGTTTCTCTCTTCACAGTATGTTTCTATGTTTGTTTCAGGTCTCTGCTATCTGCAGTATATTTACTTGTATTTGATGGAGAATTGCTGCAAATATGACGGGTTTATTGTAAATGTGGCACTGGTGCTCGGGCTCCCCGAGTACAGGGGAATCTTGCCCAGCTACTGATGTGAGTGCATGTCTCTGATTACCTACTCCGTCTCTCTCGAGCCCTGAGTCCATCCGTTATTGCATGCAGCCTTTCACCGAGCCATCCCGGGGTTCCCCACACCCCATCGCCTGGCACTGGATGCTCCCTACGCAAGGAGCGCACAAAGACACTGGGCACTTTCTGACACGCTAGGGATCCGGGTTAACGACCCAGCCATTAAAAGGAACTGAACAGCTAAAATCCAATTGAACAGCAAAGCAGAGTAAACAGGCAGAATGACAGCCATCTGTTATGACATTTTCAGGTCTTTTGGACTAATTTCTGTTTATCCACGTCCATTTACAAATAGATGCTCCATATGTATATCTTGTCACACAGGTTTGGTGAAGGTGAAAGATATCAGATCCTATGGTCATTGCGACTGATTCGTTGGACTACACTTTCATAGTTAATGAGATCACACTGAGTTTTTATTGTCAAGTCTATCCATTTCAAAGTAAAGATCGTGCCGGAGTTATGCTGAAAGGATTTTTGAATGTTGGAGAGACTAGATTATGCCACGTGCCAGTGAAGTTAGGAATAGGAAGGCAGTATAGTTAGAAACATGGCCAAAGAGCTGGTAGGGTAGGCAGCACTTGCAATATGTGGATCATTGGGATTCCCGGGTCGGTAGGATATACACAAGAAGGACTGGATGCATCTGAACTGGCAGCAATCTCCGATATGTGGGTCATTGGGAATCCTGGGTCAGTATGAAATACACAAGAAGGACGGGATGGATGTGAACCGGCAGCAATCTCCTGCAGGCAGGTTTGCTATTGTCACTCAGGGGGGTTTAAACTAGTGTGGTGTTGGGGGGAGGGGGGGGGGGGGTAGGGGTAGGGGGGGAGCCAGAGCAGTACGTCCACAAGCACATGATTGAAGAGGAGTTGGAGACTAATCCCAGTACAGCTAAGACCAGCAACAAACTGGCAGTGTGGAGTGAACACAATGGGACTGGCAGTCGGAAGTGTGCTGATTTTAATGTGAGCAGTATGACAGGCAAGGTAGATGAGCTTGGAGTTTGGAGTTTGAATGAGTACATTTCACTATGATATAACTATTACAGAGATTTGGTTGAGAGAGGGATCAGAAAACTGTAAATCCAATGGGTCCAGAGAGAGTTGAAGAATGTGCATTGAGAGGCTGGAGACTGTTGTTTGAAGCATAATAATTATCCTGCAGTTTATTGGAATTGGACAGTGTGTGATGAAATGTACAGATAGAAGGGACAATGGAGGAAACAGAAATTGTCTGTTTGCAATATTTTCTGCTTTACTGACAGTCTTTCCTAATCTCCTATTACCAGAGAATAGACAACGAGAATTTACATCAGGGAAACTCAAACCAAATATCAGGTCAGGATCTGATGGAGTTGGGCTGAAGTGTATTTATTTCAATGGAAGAATTGTTATGGTTAAGACTGACAGCCTGAATCCGTGCATGGGACTATGATGTTGCAGCTTTACAGAGACTTGGTTGAGAGAGGGAAAGAACTGGCCATTTAACATTCCAGGGTTTGATTGTTTTATGTGAGATGGAGAGGAAGGTAAAAGAGGTGGACGAGGTGTTTTACTAATCGGGAGAATGCTCCATCTGTACTTGAAGAGGACATACAGGAGGGACTACCCACTGCAGCAATATGGGTAAAGCTCAAAAATAAGATGGCTGCAAGCACTGCGTTACTATAATCCCTCCAACAGCCACGGAGGGATTGAGGAACAGAAATGTACGTCGATGAAGGAAAGGTGTATTAAAAACAGAGTGGTCATAGTGAGTGACTTTAAGATCTCCAGTAATGACTGGAGCCCCTTGGAGCAAGAGGCTTCGACGGGGCAGAATTTATTAACTGCAGCAGTATGTGGATAGTCCAACCAGAGGAAGAGCCATACTGGATCTCGTATTGGCTAATGAGCCTGGCCAGGTGACTGACCTTTCAGTGGGGCATAATTTTAGAAACAGTGGTCACAGCTCCTTCAGATTTTCGATAGTTACGAACATGGATAAGTCAGGACCTTGTGTGAAGCTACTGAATTGGCGGAAGGCAAATTCCGTGAGCATCAGGCAGAGCTAGGCCATGTCAATTGGGAGGAGCTGCTATCAGGGAAATCCACATTTTGTATGTGGGAACTGCTTGTTAAATCCTGACAGCAAAATCATCTGGTGAACGTCCTCCCGCCTGCACGAATTTCAATCTATTTTGTTTGAACAGATATTTCAAGGCCACTGCATAACAGGCAACAGGAAGAGATAAAGGATGATTCTGCACTGTGTCCTTCGCAGGACCAGCTTGTCTCTCTAGGCACCTGATGTCTTTATTGTGCTGAAGTCTTCATTGTGGTTCAGAGAGCTTCAGAATTAATAGAGCACTGAACGAAGCCGTTTAGCCAATTGTACAACGATGAGCTCTCCAGCATCACAATTTGAAAACAGAGAGAACTGTGTGTGTGTGTGTGCGCGAGAGAGAGAGAAAAATTAACAGAGAAAAAGGAAGTGAAGAGAGATAAAAGGAATGGAGGGAAAATGGAGCGAAAGAGTGAGTGAGAACAAGGGGTGTCAGACGAGTGTGAAGTTAGATCAGAAGACAGCATGAGGACAAACATACAGAAATTTTATTTAGAAACTCCCACAGACTACAAGCCCTTTGTCTGGTCCGTACCCTGTGAGCACTATGCTGTCATCCCAGATCATTTATCGCCAATAATTTCACAGAACCGGGTTGCTGACGCTGAACAAGTTCCAAAATAACAATAGTTTGATTGCAGGGAGAAGGTGAATTAATTTAAAAATTCTGGGCCAACAGGAACTTGTAGTCACTCTCGACAATGTGTGAGACAGGGCGGGAGAGTCTCAGTGAGGTGGATCACTGACTGGGGGGAAATCAGTACTTCAGCTGTGGGTCAAATAATGACCAATAAAGCTTGAATACCTCCTCCGTGGTTTTGTAATTCACATTTCAATTCATATAGCTCCACATCGTAAGTGAATTTTAACAGACTTGTCTCTTTGTATTTTTCATGTTTTGGTATGTGCTGAAACGCTTCTTTTTTGTCCCAGTATTTTGTGTTGAATAAACACATTTTATTGTTGTGGTTCTGTTCGCCGAGCTGGGAATTTATGTTGCAGACGTTTTGTCCCCCGTCTAGGTGATACCCTCAGTGCTTGGGAGCCTCCTGTGAAGCGCTTCTGTGATTTATCCTCGTGCATTTATAGTGGTTTGAATCTGCCGCTTCCGGTTGTCAGTTCCAGCTGTCCATTGCAGTGGTCGGTATATTGGGTCCAGGTCGATGTGCTTATTGATTGAATCTGAGGATGAGTGCCATTCCTCTAGGAATTCCCTGGCTGCTCTCTGTTTGGCTTGTCCTATAATAGTCGTGTTCTCCCAGTCGAATTCATGTTGCTTGTTATCTGCCTGTGTGGCCACTAAGGATAGCTGGTCGTGTGGTTTCGTGGCGAGTTGGTGTTCGTGGATGCGGATCGTTAGCTGTCTTCCTGTGTGTCCTATGTAGTGTTTTGTGCAGTCTTTCCATGGGGTTTTGTACACTACATTGGTTTTGCTCATGCTGGGTATCGGGTCCTTTGTCCTGGTGAGTTGTCTGAGAGTGGCTGTTGGTTTGTGTGCTGTTATGAGTCCTAGTGGTCGCAGTAGTCTGGCTGTCAGTTCAGAAATTTTTTTATGTATGGTAGTGTGGCTAATCCTTTGGGTTGCGAAATGTCCTCATTCCGTTGTCTTTCACTTCGGCATCTGTTGTTGAAATTGCACCGGATCATCAACGCCACACTCACAGGAATCCGATTCACTAGAGAGGAAGTAAAGGACAACCAACTCCCATTCCTAGACGTGATGGTACAGAGAACACCGAACGGAGAATTCACCACAAAGGTTTACAGGAAAGCCACACACACAGACCAAATCCTGAACTACGAAAACAACCACCCCAACACACACAAAGAAGTTGCATCAAGACACTATTCAAAAGGGCCACAACACACTGCAGTACACCAGAACTGCAAAAAGAGGAAGAAGAACACCTATACAATGTATTCGCCAAAAACGGATGCCCCCGCAATTTTATCAACAGATGTCTAAGGGAAAGACAATGGAACGAGGACATGTCACGATCCAAAGGAATAGCCACACTACCATACATCAGGAGCATTTCCGAACTGACAGCCAGACTACTGCGAACACTCGGACTCATAACAGCACACAAACCAACAGCCACTCTCAGACAACAACTCACCAGAACGAAGGACCCGATACCCAGCATGAGCAAAACCAATGTAGTGTACAAAACCCAATGCAAGGACTGCACAAAACACTACATAGGACACAGAGGAAGACAGCTAACGATCCGCATCCATGAACACCAACTAGCCATGAAACAACACGACCAGCTATCCTGAGTAGCCACACACAGAGATGACAAGCAACATGAATTCGACTGGGAGAACGCTACTATTCTTGGACAAACCAAACAGAGAGCAGCCAGGGAATTCCAAGAGGCATGGTACTCATCCACAGATTCAATCAATAAGCACATCGACCTGGACCCAATGTACCGACCACTGCAAAGGACAGCTGGAACTGACAACCGGAAGCGACAGATTCAAACCACTATAAATGCCAAAGGAAACATCACAGAAGCGCTTCACAGGAGGCTCCAAAGCACTGAAGATGTCACCTAGAGAGGCGATGAAACGTCTGCAACACAAATTCCCAGCTCGGCGAACAGAAATACAACAATGAGCACCCGAGCTACAAATCTTCTCACAAACTTTAAACACATTTTATTACTGAGGAAGAAATAACCTGTTCTGATGGGACAGTCTTCATCTGAACCGTGCTGGGACCAGAGTCCAAGTAAATACTAACCAAGGATGTAGACAGAGCTTTAAACTGATTAGGAGTGTGTGTGTGTGCGCGCGGGGTAGGGGTTCCGTTATAGGGTTGAATGAGAAAAGAGGAGGTAACAGTACAGAGCTCAAGAGAGGTTATTAAAATCTTCAGCATAGACGCAAATAGAACAGTGTATGGAAAGTGTAAGCAATCAAACTTCAATCACACTGAACAAACAAATGGCATAGAAGAGGAAACGTTAACACAAGATTGAAGGGTTACATCTGAACGCAAGCAGTATAAGGAATAGGGTAAATGAGCTTGTGGCATAGATTGAAATTGGTAGGTATGACGTAATGGGCATCACAGAGAAGTGGCTGCAAGGGGATCAGGATATTTAAGGACATATATCGTATCGAAAAGATAGAGAGAGTGGATTTACATTATTAATAAGAAATGAAATTTAATCAACAATAAGAAAGGAAGTAAGGTCAGATGGTGTAGAATCTGCATGGTAGAATTGAGGAACCACAAAGGTAAGACAACCACAGTTGGAGACTTGCACAGGCCTCCAAAGAGTCGTCAGGAGCTGGGGCACAAGATACACCAGGAGATAGAAAAGATCTGTAGGAAAGGCAAAGTTACAGTGATCATGGGGGATTTCAATATACAAGTGAAATGGGAAACCAGTTTGGTAGTGAATCGCAAGAAAAGGAATTTGAGGAATATCTACGGGATGGCTTTTTGGAGCATCATGTGGTGGAGCCCACTCGGGAACAGATGACACTGGATTTAATGACACACGCTAGACAAGGGAGCTTAAGGTGAAGGAAAACTTCAGAAGCAGTGATCAGAACATGGTTGAATTTATTCTGAAATTTGAGAGAGAAGATAGAATCAGAGTTAACAGTATTTCAGCTGTATAAAGGCAACTGGAGAGGCATAAGGGAGAAGCTGGGTAGAATTGACCGGGGCAGGGTAACAGCAATGGCTGGCGATTCCATGATAATTTAAAAGATACTGCAGCGATGTGTGCTGAGTAATAGAGATATGGTACAGGGAGGATGAGGTAACCAGGGCTGACAAGTGAAGTCAGGGATTGCATATAAGCAAAAGAGTAAGCAGAGTGAAGGACAGTGTGGAACTGGAGAATTGAGGCCAACAGAAGGCAAGAAAAAATAAATAAGGAGGGAGAACATTAAGTATGGGGGAAAGCTAACCAGTAATATAAAGGAAACTGTTAGAGATTCTTTAGATATATAAACTGCAAAAGAGAGGTAAATGTGAATATGGACCACTGGGAAATGATGCTGGAAAGACAGTAGTGGGAAGCAAAGAAATGGCTGAGGAATTTTGCATCAGTCTTCACGGTGGCATACACGAGTCATTTCCCAAGAATTGAAGAGAGTGAGAGGGAAGTCCTAAATACAGTGGCCATCACCAAGAAGAACATGTTAGAAAATGGAATGGCCTGAATGTGGATAACTCACCTGGACCAGATGGACTACACCCCAGCCTTGTAAGGGAGATCGCTGAAGAGTAAGTGCAAGCGAAAGTGGTAATCTTTCAGGAATGACTAAAATCAGGAAAGGGCCAAGTGGCTGTATAATTGCAAACATGACACTCGGTTTAATAAGGGAGTTAGGCAGAAGATGGAAAACTGCAGACAGATTAGCCTAACCTTGGTTGTGGGTAACATCATGGAATTCATCGTGAAGAATGGGATTTCTGAATTGTTGGAGGTCTTTGGTAAAATAGGACAGAGTCAGCATGGTTTCATCAAGGGGAGGTAATGCCTGACAACCTGCGAGAATACATTGAGGGAGTAATGTGCAGATTTGATCAAGGAGAACCAATAGATGTTATCCATCTGCACCTCAAGAATCCTTTGACAAGGTGTCATGCATGAGACTATTGAGAAAGATATGGGTCCATGGTGTTAGAGACAAGGTGGAAGTTGAAGTTTGGCTGTCTGACAGAAAGCAGAGAGTGTGGATTAAAGTGTCTTTCTCAGGATGGCAGCCAGTGACAAGTGGTGTTCCACAAGACTGAGTTTTGGGACCACAACTTTTCACTTTATGCATTCATTATCGATATGAAGGAACTGAGGGCATTCTGGCCAAGCTTTCAAACTGTGCAAAGATAGATAGAGGGACAGGTAGCATTGAAGAGGTGTTTTGGCTGCAGGAGGGTGCTCTGGCGCATCTCCTCAACTGCCCAAAACTCCGGCCTTGACCTTCACCCTTCCAACTACAACTAGTTAGAACCTGTCTGGTGCATGCCTTCCATCCCACCAACCTCAGGATACAACGCATCATCCTCCACCATTTCTGCCACCAACGGTCAGACCCCACCACCAGAGATATACTTCCCTCCCGACCCCTATCGTCATACTGCTGAGACCATTCCCTCACAGCTCCCTCATCAGGTCCACACAACCCCAACAAGCCACCTTCCACTCCCGGCACTTTCCCTTTGCCACTACAACAGGTATGAAACTTGTGCAAACACCTCCCTCCTCACCTCCACCCAAGACCCCAAAGGATACTTCCACATCAGGTAGATAACATCCTGTGCATCCAAACACCTCTTCTAGTCTGTCCATTGCTCCTGGTCTCCACTACATTGGCGAGACAGGACGTCAACTTGCAGAACGGTTCAGGGAACACTCTCGGACACACACACCCAACAACCCCACTGCCCTGTGGCTGAATATTTCAACTCCCCCTCCGACTCCGCCAAGGCTTTGCAGGTTTGTGGCCTCATCCACTGTCAAATTCTAACCACCTGACGTCTGAAGGAAGAACGCATCATCTTCTGTCTTTGGACCCTTCAAACACACGGTATCAAGGACAATCTTACCAGTTTCCTCATCTCCCCTCCCTCCACCTTATCCCAGATCAAACTCTCCAACTCAGAACCGCCCTCTTGAACTGTCCTAGCTGTCCATCTTCCTTCCCATCTATCCACTCCACCTTCCACTCTGACCTATCACTATCACCACCCACCTTCATCTAGCTGTCACCTTCCAAGTTACCTTCCTCCCAGCACCAGCCCCTCTCATTTATCTCTCTGGCACCTTCCGCCCACCCCACATTCCTGATCAAGGCTTTACGCCTGAAACGTCGAATCTCCTGCTCCTCGGATTCTTCCTGCCAGGCTGTACGTTTCTATGACCACACTTTTTGACTCTGATCTCCAGGATCTGCGGTCCTCACTTTCAGTGCTGAAGGATGTTTACAGGTTTGGAAAGTGATCAAAGAAGTGGCAGATTGAGTACAATGTGGAAAAGTGTGGAAAAGCATTTTACCAGGATGAATAGAGGCATAGACTATTTTATAAATAGCAAGCAAATTCAGAAATCTGAAGTGCTAAATGACTAGGGCGTTCTAGTCCAGGAGTCTTGAAAGGGAAAGTTGCAGGTTGTCAGTAGTTAGGAAGGCAAATACAATGAGGGCATTTATTTCAAGAAGGCTTAAATATAAAAGCAGGGATGTACTTCTAAGGCTCTACAAGGCTTTGGTCATGCTTCATTTGGATTATTGTGCGCAGCTTTGGGTTCCACATCTCAGGAAGGATGTACTGGTCTTGGAGCGTTTTCAGACGAGATTCACGAGAATGGTGCCAGGAATGAAAAGCTTGACATATGAAGAATATTTGAGGGCTCTGGGTCTGTATTTGATAGAGTTCAGAAAGATGCTAGGAGGTCTAATTGAAACTTACAGAATGCTACATCTCCTGGGACAGAGTGGATTTTGGGAAGATATATCCAATGGTAAGAGAGACTAGTACCAGAAGGGACAGAGTAAAGAGAAGACCTTTCCAAACAGAGATAACGAGAGACCTCTTCAGACAGACAGCGGTGAATCGATGGAATTCACTGCCACAGAGGGCTGTCGAGTCTATATCATTGAGTACATTTAAGAGTGAGAAAGACAGGTTCTTGACTGTAAAGGGGATCAAGGGTTACAGGTAGAAAGCGGGAGAACGGGGTTGAGAAGCTTAACAGCCATCATTGAATGGTGGAGTAGGCTCAATGGGACAAATGGCCAAATTTCTGCTCCAATGTCTTATGGTCGTATGGTTAATATTGGCTCTCCTCATTCCTCATTGGAGCTGTATCCTGAAATTTGATCTTCAAATGATTTACAAAGAGTAACGTTTCACTACTGATGAGTGGGAAATATCATGTTTCCTCACTCCAGTCTCAGCAGCCATGTCCCCAATATCATAATCACACTGCAATTGAAATCCAATGGTACTTAATCACAGTTGATTGACATCGATAATATTAACAGCATGACCCTCACCTGCCCTCTCTGATTCTCGAATAATCATCTGAATTGTGTGTCACGTCATATTCTCTGTTAACATATCCATGTCAGTTATCCGTTATCACTCATGTTATCGTAGACACATTTTCCTGTCAGATTCTGGACTAGAAAAGTTCTCTCCATATTTTACTGACATTATAATCACTGATCAGTAGTTGCAGATTGTATATTTCCGTTTATCAATGTAGAAACTTGTTTATGTTCTGACAATCCTTTGTCATTATTCCCATTATTCCCATATCCAAGGCAGATTGAATGATTGCACGCATTCAATCTACCATCTCAGTCAGAAACTTTTTCCCCGGGTACAACAGAGTGTAACAAGGTGAAGGGTGGAAGGTATAGGGGAGATGTCAGGGGTGGGTTCTTTACCCAGAGAGTGGTGTGGGCATGGAATGCGCTGCCCATGGGAGTGGTAGAGTCAGAATCATTGGCGACCTTTAAGCGGCATTTGGATAGGTACATGGATGGGTGCTTAAACTAGGTTAGAAGTTCGGCACAACATCGTGGGCCGAAGGGCCTGTTCTGTGCTGTATTGTTCTATGTTCTATATGTTCTATGTTCTATGCCAAATGTAGAAATTTTAAACGTTCTTTTGAATTTTATTAAAATCAATGTTAAATTGAAAGGGGTTAATTGGAGCTATTTGTTCAGTGACTGTCAATCCCCGTGGATCCTAATTATCCCAGTGGAGAGTTTCCATCGTTGAATGATAAATGGGCTCTTTTCAGTGTGTTGTCCCATAGTATGACTAGGAGCATCACTGACGGCACTAACACGGATCATCAGCTCGAGAGAGAGGGGGAGCAAAGATCAGAATCTGAGAACATTAGACTGGAACGTTACAATAATGGTTCAGAATGTGAGGACCTTCGATTTGAATGTTCAAATAGTGAATCAGAATCTAAGTTCAGTAAACTGGAATGGTACAACAATGGATCAGAATCTGAGATCATTAGACTGGAATGGTTCAACAATCTATCAGAATCTGAGAATATTTGACTGGAATATTACAATAACAGACAGGAGTTTATCCTCGGGTCTTTACTATCTTTCTCGGCCTTGGATATCATTAGCATCACGGATCCAGGATCTCCTTTGGATTATTCAAGCTGGTTACTATCCCATCCTCGCTATAGTTGGTGTACCTGGTAAGTCATTACATTTGTCTACTAAACTGGGTTGAACTGAATTTCTGCTCATGATATCAAAAATTTGGAAAGTGCAAGACAATGTCTTCAGTTACAAACAAAACCTCCTTTCCTTATATTAATCAGTATCAACTACTATTTCTCAATTACTCACTGATATGCAAGAAGGAACCAGACTGTTCTCAGACTCCATAATCCATTTTGTCCTTCACACATTTACATCTCCATCTCGTCCCCACTAACCAATCCTGTCCAATACCACCGTCATGATATCCCAGTCTCGTCTCAGTCTCATTGCAACTTCTGAATTAACCATGATTTGTGCCTTTCTTTAATCCGGATGCAACAGTTTCAAGTTCCTTCTAACCATATATCCGTTATGAAAAAATTGCTCTTGAGGATGTGTAATTTGTTCTCTGTACAAACGGGACGACAGTTTATGGTGTTCAAGACTCATACTCTAGAGCCACAGAATAATAGTCTGTTGATACCTCATGAGGGAAATTAAAAGCAACTATTTTCATTTGCTATAAAAGCCCATCTGCTTGCCCCAAGTCCTTAAGCGAAGACAATGTGTCATTTTTCCCTAGTCAGGTTTCAGTGTGACTTCTCTGATGAACATGTGGGTGTTCTGCACCTTTAACAGAATTAAAAGCCAACAATAACTACCTGACAGCACGAAGTCTTCCGAAAAATAGAATTAATGTAACATTTGGTCGATTACCTTATTTTCTCAAGACAAAAACAAATTCAGCCAAGCAGTTTAAGTTATAACCCAAAGTGCCCACCTCCAATCAAGTTTGAATTTAGCATATTGATAATCTTAAAAGCCAATAACACAGTCCAATGGTTTGGGGTACAAGACCGCGGGAAATTGACAGTTGAGAGGAGAACTGCCAAGTTACCAGCATGCATAGGCTGCCTGAAAAATAGTTCTCCTCTCGGTTCCTTCATTGATTAGTAACTGGTAAAAGCAGAATCTCAAAGAAGAAAAGAAGACAGGAATATGGAGAAGAACAGAAAGCTTCTTGGTTTTGAGATTAGGAGTTTTGTTTTGTAAATCTTAATTGAGAGCCTAATCGGGCTGGTATAGTGGTGGTGGGGGGAGCGGAGAGATAAAATATAGCTTAGAGGAAGAAGCTGTAAATATTCGTTCGTCTATTATTCCCTGTTATACTTTAAGAAATAAAGTTGTTAATTTTTACTTCAAATAGTTTTGGACTCTAGAATTATCATGGATTACTGCAGTGGATAAATCTTTTCCCTGTTGCTGGTTTTACATTAAGCAGGAGAATGTATCCTTTGTTGTAACACTACAATCCCACAGGAATGTGCTTTTCTCTTTACTGTCCTGTGGAACAGCTGAACCAAACACTCACTTCAAGATCGGCATAACATGCTGCCCTGACTAGGTCTGCATACATCCTGTGAGAGAAGAACAGAAGTAAAGATAGCTCCCTTCCTCTGCCTGTTTCCCATATTCCATTCGCTCATTTCTATTCAGGTTGGTGATCATCCCCTATTTTAGGTGTATTCAATCTCATTGAAATTCTCCCCGAGAGTGATGCACATCTCCATACGCATGTCTGGTGTTGGCGTTATTGATGCTGACGTACAGATGTAAGGAACTTATACATTCCATGTCAGTCGTGGTGCATAGAGAAAGGATGGCTTTTTGTGGCACAGGGAAGAAACGGCGATGTCTAAGTGAGAGAAAAGGATTATTGCGATCATCTCTGAGAGTGTTGTTGAGGCAGTATTTGGGGTACAGTGGATAGACTTTCTCTCAAGTTTCACCAGACTAATCCCTGGGGTGATGGCACCATGAGCAGTGAGTGAAACTCTGTGACAGAATAAGAGATGATTGTATTGAACCTGAAGGGGGATGGACAGTCACTCATGATGTTCTAAACAGGCACTGATACGAAGATAAATTCCATGGCTTTTATTAACTCGGATTAAATGATTCTCAATAGGTTAAGAGCCTCCGAGGACGTTCCCCTCATTCCACCCCCACTCCATATGCTGATTTAGAGAGACAGAGGGTCAGTCTTTTAATAAATTCTCCCCACTTTAATACAGTGCATTTAGTGTGTGATCCTGCATTAAACGACTTGTAATCCACAATCCTGACAACAGCCACAATACCTTCATTCCAAAACAGTTAACTATTCCCACCAGCTTCTGACGTCCATGGTGGACATGGGCCTGTCTTCTCAGAGGCGGAAGATGCCTCTCTGATACTTCAGACAAAGCATCTGGCTACCTTCCTCACTGCAAGCAAACCACAGCAAAGCGTCATGTGTCCCACAGGTAATGGAGCCATGAAGAACATCGTGGATCCGTCTCAGAGTGCATTCTCTGCTCCATTGATTTGTCAGGTTGGAGCATCAATGACACCCTCCTGTTCCTGTATAAGTGTCTCGAGGGGCTGAATGGCCTCCTCCAGGTCCCATGGAACAGGTTCATGGGTCTGACGTGGCTCTACCTGCCCTTGTTTAACAACTTGATGTAGTAATCAGATCTCTTCTCTTCCTGTGGAACAGGCAGGAGGATTGAATCGGCTTTTCCTCTCTTTGTTCAGTAGTTTCGATGGGCTGAATTGCTTCCACATATCTGTTTCTAATGTGCCTAAGATGCTGAATGAGCTCTTCATTTAACTGGAAATGTCGAGTGTCTGGCCTTGCTGTTACATGAATGTTACCGACACTTTAACAGCACAAACCTGAATGCTGTCCAGGTCTTACTCCACATGGACAGACTGGTTCAGGAGCTGAGGTGTGACACATTGTTCTGAACATTGGGTGGTCTTGAGTGACCAGCCCCATTTCTGATCTTATGATAAGGTAAGACAGTGATGAAGCAGCTGAAGATGTTTGTTTTGAGGCAGCTACCCTGAGGATCTCCTGCAGAGATGTCCCAGGACTGAAAGGATTGTCGGTCACCGACCACAAACATCTTTCTTTGTGCTCTGAAAGACCCCAAACCAGTGGGGTGGGTATACCTAATTCCCATTAATCTCAAATAAGTAGGTGGTCCTGATGCCATCCACAGTAAAACGCTACCTTGTCATCAAGGCCATTCACTCTTTCCTGAACCCCTGTGTTCACCTCTTGTTCATATCAATAGATGATGGTGTCTGTGTTGGGAGTGTTTTCCTCTCATAGAGGGTAATCAATGCCAGGAATTATCTGGGCTAGATAGTGAGGGGAGTTACATCACGGAAAGTATTCAAAGAGGTGGTACATGAATTTTTGGCCTGTCAGAGTGCTAAAGGTTGTGAAGAATTGGACATTATAGACCAGTTATTGATAACAGTAAGTCAGCCATGACGGTATACAATAGGTTGATCGTCCGTGTCACCTAATCTTGCTTCTTATGTTCTCATATTCTGTAATTATAAAGTAAATAATTGTAATTTTCCTGAACGTTCTGTTATTGAATGTTGCAGTCACAGAGAGTAAAATGTTTTGTGAGTCATCTCAGGGAGAGGTATGGGGGCTGTATTCACAGTGAATCTGGGTCTCCAACATGACCAACAAATGAAGCACAAGTTACAGAGAGGAGATACTCTGTAAAGAGACCAGAGCTGTATTTTGAAACCAGCCTAGTTTTCCAAATAACATTTTCCAACCCACACCAAACCGTGTGTGACAGTCTTGAGGGATTGAATGATATCCTGTGTTCCGATGAACCAGGTATTTGGAGCGGGTGGCCTCCATCTGCTAATATCAGGAGCTGTGAGGAGCTGAATAGAACATAGGGACATAGGACTGAGCAGCAGGAGTGGGCTATTAGTCACTTTGTCACCGCTCCACCACTCACAAATTCCATGGGTAATGTGCATGTGGTCTCAAAAGCATTTTTCTGTCTGTATGCCATTTTCCTGCATTCACTTGTCTGTCAAATGTCACCAAATATAATTTTGAATAAATGCAAGCATCCAGCACCACAAACTTCTGGGGAAGGGAATTTCCACTTGGAACAGCCCTTTGAAAATTTCTTATTTGTGTTTCAACCAATGTTGGAAGGTCACTCCGTCCTTTTCCAGTCCCACTCCTCCACTGGTTACACCAATTTTAAAAGCAACCAGTTTTGTAATGTGACCAATGATGTAGGTCTCAGAGTAGGTCATTTTCTAGAAAAGTGTGAGACACAGAAAGTTGAACTCATAACAAATGGTAAAATGATGGAGTGCCCCAAACGTTATTCTGCCTTTGAAGTTATTCTGCTCACACAAGCTACTGGTTGTGCGGTTTCACTCTGGAACAGTTGAATTTGGCTGAATTCCCTTTGTTTCAGGCAGTGAGAGATTCCAGTGAATTCTCACCAGAAATCCTTCACAAGTGGTAAAGATAACACAGGGATTTTATGGTCTCACACTTTGCTATCGGATGGAACAACGTAAGAGAGAGAGAACAATAGGCTGCTGCTTCTCAGGCAGGGGGCATTTTTCTCCCTCTCTGTGTTGAAACATACAATAATGTCAACTGAACACCAAACTGGACAGGTGTGCTCTTCTGGAACATTCTCTGGAAAACCCGATTATAGATTATATGCAAGTGCATTCGTTTCAATCGCAAAAAAGTCCCCACTTTATAATTTGAAGACATGCTTACATGTGTCTATGTAATTAGTAAATATTGGTAGGTGTCTTCATAGTATGTGTGTGAATATAAATGCATCTTTTTCTTAAAGTTTATTCTCTAGCTTTAGTCTTCCTGACAGGAGATAATATGCACCCAGTTGATACACTCTTCAGAAAGTCATGGATGGTTCAACACTATTTCTCAGCTAAGATCAAAACTGATAATCCCCGATAACAAAAGGCCGGCATTTCAGGAATGAGTAAAGGGAAACCTCTTTGAAAATCTTCGAAAAGAATTAAATCCTTTCATTTTAGTTTCGGGGATCAAAACAGCACACAGTGCATCAAATGTGGTCACAGCAATGCCTTCGTACCGATGCAGTTAAACATTCCTGCGATTAAACCTGATACGTTTTGCCAAAAACAGCATCATTCCAAATCACTTGCTGCATCTGCAGACTGACTTCATATGATTCATGTCCCAGGAACATGGAAACCGCCTGAATCACAGAGTTCTACAATCTCTCTGCATTTACATTGTTTACCATTGTTTTATTCTTCATGCCAAAATACACAACCTACCTTATGCTATTTCTGCTGAAGGTTTGCTCACTAACCTTCCCTGTCTGTTACACATTGCAGACTCACGACCTTCATTTGATGACACATTAAATGACCATCTTGGTTTACGAGCTAATTGAGCTCCAAGCAATTCCCTCCCCTTCCTCCAGATCTTGGATACAAATTGTTGATCATTGATGACCCTACAGTGATCTCTGAGGCACTCCATCAGTTACAGCTTTGCAGCCTGAAAATAAACATTTGTCTCTACTCTCGGTTTCCTGTTAGCGACTGATCTTTGCTGGACAGGAGAGTGAATGTTCCCTGCTCCTGGGTAGCCGTTCAGGCGGGTTGAATGGCCTCCTGCTGGGCTGTGTGATGTACTCAACGAGCTGAATGACTTCATTCTATATTGCTGTGCAATTCCTTAGAGTGACAGAATGGTCTCCTCCTGTCTCATTGTATCGATCCTGTCTGATTGAATGGGGTGGTCCCCTACCATGTAATAGCCTCGAGGGTGGATTGAGGGAACAACACACGGGGTAGGGACAATGGTTGGTTATTTGGCTGCACCATTCAGAATGCTCATGGCTGATCCGAGTGTGTCTGTCCATCCGTCTCCTGTCTGTTCCCAATAAACATTGATTCTCCTGTCCAACACAGATCAGTCGAGCGCAGACTTGTACACTTAATGGCAAGGTCCTCGGGAGTGTAGCTGAACAAAGAAACCTTGGAGTGTAGGTTCATAGCTCTTTGAAAGTGGAGTCGCAGGTAGATAGGATAGTGAAGAAGGCGTTTGGTATGCTTTCCTTTATTGGTCAGAGTATTGAGTACAGGTGTTGGGAGGTCATGTTGCTGCTGTACAGGACATTGTTGAGGCCATTGTTGGAATATTGCGTGCAGTTCTGTTCTCGCTCCTATCGGAAAGATGTTGTGAGGCTTGAACGAGTTCAGAAAAGGTTTACGAAGATTTTACCAGGGTTAGAGGATTTTAGCGATAGGTAGAGGCTGAACAGGCTGGGGCTGTTTTAAATGGAGCATCGGAGGCTGAGGGGTGACTTTATCGAGGTTTACAAAATTATGAGGGGCATGGATAGTGTAAATAGGCAAAGTCTTTTCCCTTGTATCGGGGAGTCCAGAACTAGAGGGAATAGGTTTAGGATGAGAGGGGAAAGATACAAAAGAGACCTAAGGGGCAACGGTTTTCACCCAGTGGGTGTACTTCTATGGAATGAGCTGCCAGAGGAAGTGGTGGAGGCTGGGACAATTGCAACATTTGAGAGGCATTTGGGATGGGTATACGAATTGGAAGGGTTTGGAGGTGTATGGGCCAGTTGCCGGAAGGGGGGACTAGATTGGGTTGAGATATCTGGTCGGCATGGACGGGTTGGACTGAAAAGTCTGTTTCCATGCTGTCCATCTGTATGACTCTATAAACGAGTCTTCACTGCTCCCTGAGGATGAGGACACCACAGGTAGCACAACACTAAAGTGAAAGGTACGTCCTTATTTCTTTGTGGAACCTGTTATTTTAAAACTTTGTTAACTGAACATCAAATCACCACCTCTTTGCAGAATTAAGGACAAAATAATTAAGAATAAACATAAACCATTCCGGACTCCAAACCTGTCCCACATTCCCACTGAACATTTCCAATCGAATATGTATCAAACATAGTCTCTGCTGCTGTCTCAGGAAGAGAATACCTGTTAGCATAGCACCACATGAAAAAAGGAGCAGAATGAGGCCATTCGGCCCATCTAGTCTGATCTGTCATTCAATAATTTCTTTTCTGTTCGTCAACCTCATTCTCCTGCCTTCCCCCAAGAATCCTTGATCCCGTTATAAAACAAAAACTTATCAATTTGTATCTGTGTCTACGTGTGCGTATGTTTGTCCATCTGCTTGTCATCTGGGTATTTGTGCATCTATGTTTGTCTTTCTGTGTATCAGCCTGTTTGTTTCTATCTATGTTTGTGTCTATTTGTGTGTGACTCTATATGTCTGCGTGTATTTCTACGTGTGTGTATGTCTATTCCCTTGTATGTATTGTGTTTCTTCGTATAATGGGGTGATACCAATAATTCTGTGGATTTCTGTGTCTGCATCTCTGTGCAGTGAGGTAACTGTATTTGGGGGCAGGAGGGTGGGAGTTAAAGTACTGTCGTTTGAAATGCCAATGTGTTTACAGTGAGAATTGTCTTTCACTGAACACTGCTCCTTAATCGGTCAGTGGGACATGGATGTTTCAGAAATTTCACGCGAGGCATCCCAGTCCCATTCATCTTGTACTAGGTTCCTCCCCACATGGTGGGTGTGGGGGTGGGGTGAGGGAATGGATATTGGGCACTCCATCACCCGGCTTGGCCATTTCTGTCTTATTCCAGGCTTTTACTCTTGGAATAGAAGAAAGGGATGGATGGAGTGAGGGCAGGAGTGGATGGCCTTGCTGTTAGTGCTGGTGGAGGTGTATCTGGGAGGAATTGTGAGGCGTCCGGAATGAGACAGTCGACAGTTTTGAATCCATATAGTATTATTAATGTGTGGGAGTATTGCGTAGGTGACAGAAAAAGTGTGGGAAGGAAGTTGCTGAATTCAATAGTGAGTGCGGTAGTGCCTGAGCCTTATTTGGAGACAGAGCATGAGGATTTTCTGGGGGTAGGTGCTATAACAGATATACAGAGAGGGTGACAGAGCAGAGAGAATTCGGTGACCATTATCCGGAGACAGCCGGGAGGATATTGATGCTTGTCCTGTATTGATGGAGATATCTTCAGATCATCTCAGCGTCGAGGTGAGCCTCCCCAATGTCCTTTCCAAGTCTATCACTAATAATGACACAGACCTGTCCCTCCCATTCTACAGAATCAGTTTATGTAGAACTTACAAAGAGCAAGGCGCAGCAAAGATTGGTGTGTTATATATCGGTTGGAGAAAATCTGAGCATCATATGCTCTGGGAATTAGATATGCAAGTATCAAGGATACCGCAGTTTTGTAGGATGTTCTCAAATTGCATCTAAACTGTATTAACTAAGTGACTGCTTATGCTGTGCAAAATAAATTCTGTACGTGTATGTGAGGTGGGTTGAAGAGTATGTTGTGAAGCAAACTATAGAGCAGTTTATTTTGGGTTTGTTGTGTGATCAGAAGGAAGAGTTAATAACCTTGATCTGAATCAGCTTTGAAGGAATAGAGACGTTAATAAGGTGCATTTTACACGGTGTCTGCATGAATATAGAATGCTTGAACTTTCTGGTTAAACATCATGGTAGCCTGGAGGCTAAAGGGTCAAGTTCCCTCCACTAAATTGGGAAAGTACAATATAACATACAGTGGGAGGCAAGCAATGTTTGTTGGAGTCATAGAGTCAGGCAACACAGAGACAGGCCCTTCGGCCCAAACACGTCCATTCCGACCAAACTGTCCATCCACGCTAACCCCATTTCCCTGCTGTTGTCCTGTATCTTTCTAATCCTTTCCTGTCCATGTATTTGTACAAATGCCTTTTAAATGTTGCGAATGTGCCCGCCTCAAACTCTTCCGTGGGCACATCGTTCCATATGCGTATCACCCCTGTGTGAAAAGCAGTTGGTCCTCAGGTTCCCTTTTATTGTTTCCCCTCTGACCTTAAACTGATGCCCTCTTCTCCGTGATTGCCTACCCCTGGAAAAAGGAACTGAGTGCATTCACTCTGTCCGTCATTCCCATGACCTTATACACTTCTCTCAGATTCCCCCTCAGCCTCATACATCTTAAGTAAAAAGTCCTAACTTGTCCAACCTCTCCCAATAACTCAGACCATTGAGATCTTTGCAACATTCTTGTAAATTTCTTCTGCACTCTTTCCAGTTTAATACCATCCTTCCCAAAGCAAAGTGAACACAGCTGAACATAACGCTCCCAGTATGGCCTCACCAACATCCTGTATAATTGCAACGTAGATATACACTGATGAAGGCCAGTGTGCTAAAAGCTTTCTTCACTGCCCTGTCTACCTCTGAATCAAATTTCAGAGAACCATGCACATGAATTCCAAGGTCCCTCTGTTCCATTACACTCCTTAGGACCCAACCTTTCAACATGAAATTCCAACCTTGATTTGACTTTCTAAAATGCAAGAACTTACACTGATCTATATTAAAATCCATTTGCCATTTCTCAGCCACTTCTCCAGCTGATCAAGGTACTGCTGTATTTTCTGAAATTTCTGATAAACTTCCTCAGTCTCCATGATGCTGCCTATTTTAGTGTTGTCTTCAAACTTACAAATCTGCCTGTTCATTCTCATCTAAACCATAGATATATGTAATATGTAGTGGACGAAGCAGTAACCCGTGAGGCTTTCCATTAATCACAGGCCTCCAGGCTGACAAGCATACTTCCAGTATTACCCTCTGCTTTCCAACAACAAGGCAATTTTGTATCTAATTTGGCAGCTCCTCCCCAATTTCATGCGATCTAACCTTCCAGAGCAGTGTACCATGTGGAACCTTATTGAAGGCCTTACTGGAATCCATTAAGACGACATACACCATCCTGCCCTCCTCAACGTTGGTAGTCACTTAATCAAAGAATTCGAACAAATTTGTGAGCCATGATCTCCCATGCACAAAGCCGTGCCGAGTTTGATGTTGGGCTTTTCCCCAAAACGTTGATTTTCCTGTTCTTCGGATGCTGCTTGGCCTGCTGTGCTTTTCCAGCACCACTCTAATCTTGCTCCTAATCACACCCTGTATTTCCAATTGCATTTATATCTTGTCTCTCAGAACCTACAACAGATTTTACGTTTGCTGGTCTATAGCTCCCACGTTTTTCTTTGTAGCCCTTCTTGAGTAAGGACACAGCATTCGCTGTCCTTCAGTCCTTCGTGATTTCGCCCGTTGGCCAGCGATGATACAAAAATATCAGCCAGGGCTCTGGCAATTCCTTCTATGTCCTCCTGCAGTGTTCCTGAAAAACCTGGTCTGGACGAGGAAATTTATAGAAATATTGCAAAGTCTTTTTATTTCAGGTACAAACACCAAAGAAAGGAAAAGTGACACAATGATGTTGAACATAACAAATTCGAAAATGTATTAACCATAGGAAATGGCTTCAGAAGAATTTCAGTCATTGTAGAAACCTGAGAATTCTCAGAAATTCACGATCCAGAAACAAGGGCCATGAAACTGATAAGGAAATCAAAAATAGAACATGAATGCTAACAAACAGGAACAAAAACACTGCATAAAATCTACAATCTGTATTTCAAAGGAAACAAAGTGAAAGCAAGGTCAAATATGGAAATTGGTAATTGGGAGAGGAGAGTTTATTGTGAAGAACAGGGAAATGGGCAAGAAAATAATCAGCTGCTTTGTATCTGTCTTCAAGGAGGAAGATCCATAAAATCAGCCAGTAATTCCAAGCGATCATGTCGCGCTTGTGCAACTGAAGACAAAAAGTCAATTTATATCAGGAACAAGGTAGTATTTGAAAGTGTAACTGGATTGAGCATTGCTCAGCCTGAAAAACCTGATTTACTTCATATTAAAATGTCAGACATAACTCATCAACAGAAGTATTAATTGCACTGTCGATGACTGTGTATTATTTTCCTGTGCATTCTGCAGAGGCCACAAGCCATTCCGGATAAATGGAAATTATTAAACGTGGTCCAAGCACTATAGATTAATAGAAGGGATCCAAGCATCTATCAAGGGAAGAAGACATAGTTTAGAGAATTGTCGAACAATTAACTTGATATCTGCAGGGAAACTGTTGTAATCTATTATGCAGCATGTGATAATGGATATTTAGAAATTAATAGGATCAATGGAGAGAATCCACATGTATTTCTGGCAGATGTCTAACTCGATGTGCTGTTAGTTGTTCGACCCCATCTACCACCCCCTGAGAAAAGGAACAGAAAGTGACTTCGCCACAGGAAATGACATCAACAACCCAAAGAAACCCTTAAAAAGAAAGCAGGAATGTGTAGCATCGCTTCGCTAGAGGTCCACAGAAGATGTTACCTAGTAAGGTAAGGAAACGTCGGGAAATGAACCTGCCAGCTCAGCGAGCAAACCTGCATCCATTATGGACAGTATTGGTGACCCAATCTGAGAAAGAATATACTGAGCACAATAAAATTGCAATGGACGTTGTCCAGATTAATCTCACAGATGGCGAGATTGTCGGATGAGGAAACTCGGCCTATGTTCTCCAGTGTTTCAAAGAATGAGAAGTGGGTCACAGTGAGATTTACAAAATTCACAAAACATATGACAAATTGGAAATTAACAGGACGCTTCCCTGGCTCCCCAATTCAAATTCAAGGCAAATAATGGCAAAATAAGGGATTGGCCACTTAAGACTGTAACTTTGAGGAAATTCATCACTCGGTGAGAACTGCCTAAAACAGAGTCATAGAAACCTGCTGGCAGGGTAAGATTAAGGAAAATCTCCAGATATTCTGCAAGTGTGTTAAGCGGAAATGAATAACAAGGGAACAGGAACGAGTCATTAATGACTTGCCAAGTTGCATCCAAATCATCTTAGTGTTAGGAGACAGAGGGTAGTGGTTGAAGGCTGTTTGTGTGACTCGAGACCGATGTCCGATGGTGTATCACAGGGATCAGTGCAGTGATTCGGAGATGCTGGTGTTGGACTGGGGTGAACAAACCTAAAAATCACATAACACCAAATTATAGTCCAGCAGGTTTATTCAAAGGCACAAGCTTTCAAAGCTCACAACCACCTAATGAAGAAGCAGCGCTTCGAAGTTAGTGCCTCCAAATAAACCAGTTTTACTGTAACCTGGTGTTGTGTGATCGTTATCCTTATTATTTGTGGTATTCATAAATGATGCAGCTGTGAATATAGGCGGGGGTGCTGGGAGTGTGACAACTAAGTTTGTGTTTGATACAAAGATTGGCCGGGTGGTTGGCAGTGAGAAGGAAGGTCTTATGTTGCAGGAAGATACAGATGGAAGGTCAGATGGGCAGAGCAATGGCAGATGTAATGTAACCTTGATAAATATGATGTGATACACTTTGGATGAAGGAACTGGACAGGGAGTACTCAATGAATGTCAGCACGCGAGGAAGCTCAGAGGGTGTTTCTCCACACTTTCCTGAATGTGACTAAATACGTTAATGCACAATTTTGAGAAAGCATAAGGGACCATAAACGTTTTCTTTATTCATCAAGGCATAGATTATAAGAGGTATGCGGGACTTTGGTTTGGCCAAGATGGAGTACTGTGTGTAGTTCTGGGAACCACATTACGGGAAGGATGTGATTGTAATGCAAGGGGCTCAGAGGAGATTCACCAGGATGCTCCCAGGGATGGAGCATATCAGCTATGGAGAGAGGATGGATAACCTCAGGTTGTTTAGTTTGGAGCAGAGAAGGCTGAGGGGGCCGTGATTCAGAAGGATAGGATTCTAAGGGACATGGACAGGGTGGATAGACTGCAGCTGTTCCTTTTAGTCAAAGGGCCAAGAACAATGCAGCACATTTTAAAGTGAAGGGAATTGAGGTTTGTTTCTCATCAAGAGTGTGTTGGGGTCAGGAATGCCCTTCCTGAGAGAGAAGTTGTCATGGTAACTTCACAACCATTAGAAAAAACACCGCTGTGCACTTGAAATGCCATAAGATTCACGGCCACGGGACTTGTGTCCGAAAATGGGACTAATGTAGATCATGCTGTATTGTTGATGGTACAAAGTCTGCGCTTCTGTGTTTGTATGGCTGTGGAATGTCAATCATTGAGTAGTTTAAGATACGAATTGATGGGTTTCTGAAGAGTATATTAACAAGGGTTTTAACATTGAACTTGTAATATCTTCTGAAAATATGTCAATGGCAAAATTAAGTGGAAAAATGTGCAGCTTTCTGACAGTCTGATACCAGAGAATTGAGGACCGAGAAAAGGCAGAACTATGGAGCAAATACTTTAGTTATGTCTTCACAGAAGAAAACAAAACAAAAAAGAAAACTTCCCAACAATCCTAGTGAACATTAGTCTGTTGAGAAAAAAGGAATAGAATGAAATTAGCAACCAAACAGTCTTAGAGGAAGTATTGGAACTGAAAGTAATGAGCACAGATAAAGTCAACCGAGATTGATCAAATGGGAATCATATTTGAGAAAGTGACGTTGAGCATAATTATGAAGAAGCAATCAATGCAATATGATTGGATTTTCAGGAAAATTTTTGATAAAGCCCCAAGCCTATTATGCAAATTCAAATCCTCTGGGACTGGGACTAATATGGTTTTAGAATGGGAGAGCGGGCAGAAAGCAGTGAGTAGGAATAAAACAATGGGTTTATTTGAAAGGAAGGCATGGAGGATATAGCAAGAATCGGGGTTTGGGCTCCAGCTATTCCCAATACACAATATATATTTTGTTGAGTGGATCAAATTTAATATTTCCAAGTTTGTTAATGGCACTAAACAATATCGGATTGTGAGTGGGTGAGCAGGATGTCAAAAAAACTGCAAGGTGATTCCGACAAGTGGAGTGTCTGGGTAAATACATGGCAGATGGAGAGCAATGGGGGATGGGGGATATGATCTATGGGAGATATATGATATTGTGACCTTTGATGGTAAAAACAGAACGGGAGCCTATCATTTGAAAAGGGATTGTTTGAAAAATGTTGATCTATAAAGGAACATAAGTTGCATTTTTGTTTCCTTCTGTGCAACCCTCCGAGGTCAGTGTAGGGCAATGAGATCTGAATCGAGAAGTCAATACTGGGAATGGCATTGGCACGCTGACCAGTATACACAGACCCAACACGTGGGGAGGTGTAACATTGAAAAAGATCTGGATATCCCTGTGCACTGGTCACAGAAAGCAATTTTGCAGGAGCAGAAAACAGATAGGCAGATAAATAGTGTATTCACCTTTATTTCAGGGGGATTTGAATCCAGGAGTAAGGGTGTTTTACTGCAGCTGAGCAGGGCCTTGGTGAGACCTCATCTCGCACATTGTGCAGTATTGTGTGCAGTTTTGGTCTCCTTACCTAATAAAGGACGAACCTGACATTGAAGGAGAGCAGTAAAGGATAACCAGACTGATCTCTGGGATGACAGGCTTGTGTGGGAGCAGAGTTTGGGGCGGCTGTGCCTGTATTCCATCGGGTTTAGGAAAATGAGTGGAGATCTCAGTGAAATATGTAAAACTCTGTTAGGGCGAGACAGATTGGAAACAGGGGTGACAATTCCCCTGGTTGGGACTTCGAAACAAGGGGCCACAGTATTATGTACAGACAGGCCACTCTGCATTGAGATGAGATTAAATGTCTGCACTCAAAGACTGGTGAACCTGGGGTACTATCTCCCAGATTAGGCTGTGGAAACCAAGGCACTGAATATAAATATGGATTTCTGGAAACTAAAGGGATAGGGAGACAGCAGGGTATGGTATGAAGATAGAGGATCAGATACCATTACAGGTTGTTCTCCAATAACGTGGTAGCTGTGTTCCTGTGCATCACTGTGTTGCAGAAAATCATGTAATATTAATGATGTGGTTTATGGGGAAAAGAGGATAATGGGCGAACTGCAAAATATCAGTAAAAAACCAAAATTAAAGTTAGTCTAACACACACTAGCACAGTCTAATTAAACCTTTAAATCATATTTTGTAATGAAATAGTGTTAATAATGACAATTCAGTCACTGGCTACATCCCTGTACCTTTCACCAAGCTCTTCACCAGAAAGTGCGCAGGACTGACTGACCACGTGATGCCAACATGGAATTGCAGTTCTCCTGAAGATTCTCCTCCGGTTTCAAATAAAGTTCCTTCTAATTGGAGAGAGCAATTCCCCATTTCAAGCTCAGGTTCAAGGCTTTGCAGAGCGGATTGCATTCCTGTTTTAGCTGGACACTCAGAGGGTGCATTTGGCAGACAGAGCATCCTGAAGCTGGGTTTTCGTGTTCAGCTGGTGCCTGGCAAGGAGTCGCGTCACAGTGAGCGGGAGTTAAGTTTATGGAAAAAAGGTGCGCCATTCACGATTCGCATTGCAGTCAAATCAGTTTAACAAACATTCGTTATCAGAGAACTGCCTGTATATTGAATCGAGGAGCAAGATTGATGGACTGAAGGTCTACAACAGTTCTTATTTTATATTTCACAATGTTTGAACATATTAATAGATATGCACACTGTGTCGGGAAAACTGCATTGAGGAGATTTTCTCAATGAACTCGAATGGGGAAGGCTCAATGTGTTGAATGACCTACTCTTTTCCCGATGTTTCTGTGCAGCCTGTGGGAATGCTCTGTAAATGTTGGCACAAGCTCTCAGATGTTAGGAAGGAGGGCTCTGCAGGGTCAACAGGACTGTGATTCCAGTTCCCTTCTCTGATATCGAGGCTGGTGCCGGGTATCCTGTCTGCTTTTATCCTTTAAGACTTTGGAGCAGTGTTATACAATTGAGTGTCTTGCTTGGCCATTTCAGGGACCATTGAAGAGTTTATCACATGTCTATGTGTCTGGAGCCATACAAGAAAAGCAAGGGAGATTTACTTCCTGAAAGTACGTTGGGGAATGAGATCGAAGTTTACAATCGACATTGGATGCAAGGTCACTGTTACAATCACCAGATTCTAGATCTTGATATTTTATTAATTGTTTTTAACTACCACCAGCTGCCAGAGCATTATCCTGTGTTGGATTAGTAATCCAGTGAAATTTCCACATCAGCACCATCGCCACATAGGAACCTATCAGAAACCATAATGAGCGGGTTATTTCTGGACTGCTTGACAGCTCTGTTAAAAAGAACTCCCATCAATTTGATTACCGTGAACGGGCTGAGGGGGTGGTAAATGGTCAGAATGGAATTATTCACCTATTAGGGGACCAGACATAGTTGAGTAATTTTCCACATTGCTGAAAATGTGTTGCTGGAAAAGCGCAGTCGTCAGGCAGCATCCAAGGAGCAGGAGAATCGACGTTTCGGGCATGAGCCCTTCTTCTCCTGTTCCTTGGATGCTGCCTGACCTGCTGCGCTTTTCCAACAACACATTTTCAGCTCTGATCTCCAGCATCTGCAGTCCTCACTTTCTCCTCGATAATTTTCCACATTGCCATGGAGTTGTCAGAGTTGGAGCTGGAATGAAACAGCTTCCCCAGGGACACGGCTTGTTGTGCAGCACAAGTCTTCAGTCCTATTGCAGGAATGGTGTCAGGGCCCATTGTCTTTGTCGTATCTACTGTGTTCAGTGGTTTCTTCATGTCACATGCAGCGAATCGAATTGGGTGAACACTGCCATCTGTGATTCTGTGGATATCATGGCGAGGATGAGGTGGATCATCCTTTCAACACCTCTGGCTGAGGATGGTGCAGATACTACATCCTTGTCATTTTCACTGATGTACAGGGCTGTTTCATTATTTAGCATGGGGATATTTCTGGAGTCCTCTCCACCAGTAAGTTGTTTAATACTACACTGATATTTATGTCTGTATGTGGCAGGACTGCAGATCTTAGATCTGATCTGTTGGTCTTGGGATCATTTCGTCCTCTCTATCAGATGTCAGTTCTGCTCTTTGGAATGAAACCACTCAAGCGCCGTAGCTTTGATGGTTTGTCATCTGCTTTAGGTACACATGGTTCTGACCTTGGCATGTTCACCCACACTCGTCACTGAACCATCACTCGGTTTGATGATAATGGTAGACTGATGGAATATCCTGGGGAAAATGTTACAGATTATGTTTGAATACAATCCTGCTTCTGTTGCTGCTGTTGTCTACAGCATCACGTGAAATCCCAGTTTGAGCTGCAATATCTGCAATTCAATTCTACTGACTCTCCCCCAGTTCACATTGAGACCCAGTCACCGATCAGCCATGTACTCAGTGACCGCTCCTGGTTTTTAATGCAGTAATATTTCCATTTTCATATTCTCATTCTGCTGATGGTTCTCCTTGGTTCCATGCTTCCAATTTGTTACATTACTCAAACCCTTTAACATATTCATCTGAATCTTTTCCTTGCTTGTCATGCTATCTGCATTTGAATTAAATGTGTTTCCCTCTGGTTTTCTCCCTGACCATGATTAAGAGCGCTGTGGTGTCAGTGATGTCAGCCTTATGCAGTTTCTGAGTGAATGAATGTGTGCACTTCAGTTCCCTGTGTAGGGCGCTCCGTGTTTCGACAGGGCGTTTGAGCAGCTTTCAAACACGTCATTGGAACTTGTTCAAAAACAGAAATTGCTGAAGAAATAAAGCAGCTCTGGCGGCATCTTCTGTAGTGAATGTCGGGTTAATCCTTTGAGTCCAGTGGCCCTCTACAAAGCCCGCAGTTTCTTCAGCAATTTTTGTATTTATTTTGTATTTATTTCCAGTATCCATAGTTATTTGTTTCATTGAAAATTTGTGCTGTGCCTATCCGTTTCTGAAGAACCTCAGCAGGTCTGGCAGCATCTGCAGAGACAGAGAAACAGAGTTAGCGTAACAAGTCCAATGTGACTTGTTCTGAACTGAAAAGGGTTGGCTTTTTAATCCCTTGCCGGAGATGGGGGATGGGCGACTTGGAAAAGAGGGCGTGGCAAAAGATAAACGGGCTATTATCAGTGGTGAACGAGAAGATAATGCAAAATGGGTTTAAATTAAGGTGTTAATGGGGGAAAGGGGTTCTCTCTCGTTGAGTGTAAGATGAAGAAGACACAACCACACAAGGCCATAGGGAGAACAGGAGGGAGAATTTGACAATATGGTATTAAATAGATCTAAATCTATACATTTTCATAGTATACATCATCACTGCCTTCACACTATGGAATTCAGGTGCTTGAGCTCTTATTGGCACGAGTAAGAGTTTTGTGCTGCCTTAGTTGTGTAACATAGAGCAAAACTAACAGTATGAAATTTGGGCTGTTTTCTACACCTTTCATTTTAATATTCTTTCAGATTTACAGTGCTTATTGTTAAACCTTTGATCTTGAAGTTAGTATCAGATGGAGTGTACGAGTTTGAAGGGTGGCATTCTAGAAGTTTATAATATCATGGGAGGCATGGATAGAGTGAATAGCGAAGGTCTTTTCTGTAGGATCGGGGAGTTCAAACACAGATGCATAGCTTTAAGGTGGAAGGACGGAAACTTGAAAGGGACAAAGGGACAACTTTTTTTACACAGAGTGTGATGTATTATGGAATGAACTGCCAGAGGGACAGTGGGAGATGCAAGTACAGCTACAATATTTCAAAGACATTTGGACCAACATATGAATGGGAAAAGTTTAGAGGCATTTGGGCCAAGTGCAAGCAGATGAGATTAGTTTAATTTAGAAAACCTGGTCAGCATGGACAAGTTGGACCAAAGGGTCTGTTTGTGCACGATATGACTGTATGGATGTAGAAACTGAGGAAAATTTACGAAAAGATATGATGTAATAAATTGGTAAGAAATATTAAAACAAGCATCATGAGCTTTTCTGTCAACATTAAAAAAAGCTTGAAGATGTGTGTGTGAGATGAAGCAGAAGTGAAGTGAGGAAAGTACATTGAGGCCATTAGGAGGGTGTGACTGGAGAACTGGCCACAGGGAACAAGCAGATAATTTACACTAGTATTTTAAATCACTCCTCATGGGGAAAGTACTGTAAGCATGTCAATGGTATAAACAAAGTGGTAACAGGAGGGCAGTTTTTGAACTGTCTCTAACAAAAGGAACAAGGTATTTACCTAACAGATAAGAATAATGGTAGGCAGGTGAGCAGTAATTCGTAGTTAATTTTAAAAGAAGTGGTCACACAGTGACTAGCGGCATTGTGTGAAATATTCCATAACAATTTGGATTCCAGGAGTGTTCCAGTGAAACTGGAGAACCTCCAATGTGGTGCCTGTCTTCAAGAAAGGAATGAGACAGAACGCAGGAACAATTTAGCCTAACTATTATTGCTGGGAATCTGCTAGAGCCTGTTATGAAGGAAGGCATTGCAGGGCAGTTAGAAAAGCTTAATGCAGAGTTGGCATGGTTTTGTGAATGGGAAACTATTTTTGCTCTGAAAAATCATACAAATTCTGTTTTGGAGACCCCTGAGAATGTCAAGATTAGAGTCATGCTGGAAAAGCACAGCATGTCAGGCAGCATCCGAGGAGCAGGAAAGTCAATGTTTCGGGCAGGAGCCGTTCATCAGGAATCCCTGAGAAAGTGACAAGCAGATTTGATAAAGGCCACTGGTCAACATGAGGCTTTCCAGAAAGTTTTCACAAGGTATCACAAAATAAATGTTCTGACACAAGACAGATGCTTGTAGTATGATGAATAATATATTTGCATGGGATAATGGTTGCTTAACACATAGAAATCAGAGAGTCAGGATTAATGGATCTTTATGATAAAGACGTATCTACTGGATTACCACAAATATCAGACCAATGGCATCAGTTATGTACAATCTATACTGATAACCTGACCGCGGGAGCTGAGTGCAATATACATTGGAGTTTGTGGATGACTTTGAGAACCAAAATGCAGGCTGCTATTTAATGAAGAGGATTCCCAAAACAGGAGTAGTACAAAGAGATTGGAGTGTTCCTGAGTATGAAACGTAACGTCTGCATGCTGAGGCAGCAAGTAACTAGTTTGGTTCATGAGGCGGCTTCCTGAGATGGAAGGGTTGAATTATTGAATACATTTAAAATGGTGAGGAGATTATTCATTGTGGTTGAAATGAATGAGAGTGATATTACTGAAATGTACAAGATACAGAGGGGGCTTGACAAGGTAGATGCTGAGAAGGTGTTTCCCCTGAGTCTCGAACTCGAGGTGGTAGATACTGAATAAGGGACATCGATTTTAATCTGAGGTAAAAAATGATGCATTCTCTCAGAAGGTAGTGAATGTCTGGAATTCCCTAACCCAGAGAGTAGTGGACGGATGCAGGAAATTGAGTAGGAAAGTGGAGTTGAGCCCGGAAATACATCAGCCATGTTCTCATTGAATGACAATTCAGTCTTGAGGGGCCGAATAGCCGTCTCATGTTCCTACTTCTTATTTTTTTTATGTCATGCTTTTGGAAAGTAATTGGTTACTTTCCTGGAAGTCGTGTTGTACTATGTTGCATTCGGGAGAGGAGAAAATTTGCCTGAGTTAACCCTGGATGGGATATGGGAACTGCATTCAAAGCAATTCCAGAGCAGAAATTACAGAGTGGGGAAGCATGGAAAAAGGGATTACGGCTGCGGGCCACTTCCGGACCAAGCCTGCAATTTCCAAGTGCATTTCCAAAGCAACATCTAACCATCGGCGTGGCTTCGATCTGCCTGTTTGTAGGAGGTCCGGAGGGCTGAATGGAACATCAGAACATAGGGCTGACACGAGTGGGCTAAACGGCCCTTTGACACTACCCCACCAGTAAGTAAGGTCATGGCTCATCTCATTGTGGTCCCAGCTGCACTTTTCTCTCCATGCACCATTGTCCCTGATTCATCTGTCTGTGGAAAATCAGACATTGCCAGCCTTGATATAGTATAATGATCCAGCCATCCTAAACTTCTGGGGAAGGGAATTCCCACTTGAGTGAAATCCGACTTTGTGAATTTTTCCTCACTCCGGTTCTGACTGAAGTTGGAGGGTGTCACTGTTTCCTTTTCTAGTCCCACTCCTCCACTGCTCACAGCAAATTTTAAATGTAACCGGGTCGGTGATATGACCGATGATAAAGGTCTCAGACGGGGTAGGGTTCAGTGATAGGAACAAGTCAGGCAGATTTCTTGCATCAGCCGCAGGTAACTAATAGGGCTAATGGAGCAGCGTGATAGATTTGTGGTTAGCACTGCTGCCTCATATCAGCAAGGAGCTGACCTCAATTCCAACTTCGTCCCACACTCTATGTGGAGTTAGAACATTCTTCCCGAGTCTCTGTGTGTTTCTTCCCAGTTTTCTAGTTTCCTCCCACAGTTCAAAGATGTGCAGCTTAGTTTGATTGGCAATGGTAAATTACCGATTAGTCTGTTTATTTTTGTTTACTCAGGATGTAGTGAGTCTTTGGAACACTCTTCCCTGCTGACCATTCGAGGCAGAGATATTGAATATTTTTGAGACAAGGTTCACGAATCACAAAAGAGTCAAGGATTATCGAGGAGTGGGCAGCAATGTGCAGTGTTGGGGAAAATGTAGACAGTGCTACCGAATGACACGGCTCCAGAATATCCAGGAATTAAACGAAATGATAACATCATTAAAGTTTTATAGGGGAAACAAGATGGCAGTGATCTGAAAGGTCAGCTTTGCTGATCTCTGTACCACAATAATGCTCTACCCATCCCACCACAGTCATTTACTTACAATTGAACACTAAAAGAGCTACAGAATCCTCACTAATGCCATTTTGTCAAGTGGAAATGACAAAACATGGGAAAGGATCGAGTAAGTCCCAACACGCAGCGCACCCGTCAGAAGCTTTCAGCATGCCTGTGGCGGCACCTGTAACACCCTCTGCTCGTTCAATAGACAGAGTTACTCATCACGACCTGGTCACCGAGTTCACCAAGTTACGGGAAATGATTGAAACCATGATTGAAGAAACATTCAGCAGGAAGATAGAACCACTCTCAGCAGTGCTCCAAAAACATGAACAGCAACTTGAAAGCCTTGGAAACAGAAAAGATGAGGTCGAGAGCCAAACTGCAGAGGCAGAGACTGTGATCGATTCCTGTAAGGAGCAGATCTTCACCCTTGAAAAATCGGTCCGTACCTTAACTAAACAAGGTGACGACCTCGAGAGCAGGGGAAGGATGAAGAATGTTCATATCATCCGTCTGCTGGACCGGACATAAGGTGATCAGTCAGTGAGTTTTTTTTTGCGAGAACTGGCTGCAGAGATTCCTTCACTTCGAAGCTGAAGAGGGATGGGTGAAGAGTGAGACAGTTCATCGGGTTACGGTGCGCAGGTCAGGCTCAGACCAATGCCCTCACCCTGTCCTTGGGCGATTACATTGTTGCAGGGACAAACAAAGACTTAGGGAATCCTCCAGAACACAAGGGAAGAGACCCGAAGAGGGCTCCAGGATTATGTTCTTCCAGGTCTTTTCAGCGGCAGTGATTCAGAAAAGAAAATCTTTTGATGATATCAAGAGAAGATTAAGGGAACTTGAGATTCAATATTCCTTCATGGACTTAGCGGTGCTCCGTATGCACTAGTGGATCTTTCAATAGATCCACTAACTCTCCAGAGGATGCGATAACTTTGTGGACACTTTAAAGTAGGCTGGATGCGTTAATGAAAAGCGATAACCTTGTTTCCCTTTTTTAAAAGAAAGTTTGTTGACCGTTTCTGGTATTAAGCAGTGTTAAATTATAGTCGGGGGTGGGTTGAGTACACACTTTTAACTTCTTCATCAGTAATACTACTCATTTTTCTCTTGATTAGTTTGTGTGTCGGGTTCGGCTCAAGCTGGAGAGAGTTATGAAGGTGATCGTGATGACTGAATACCTACCTAAGGGCAGTTCTGTCCCGATGTTTGTGATTAATTGCCCTGGATGCAGTGTTGATAATGGGACAGAAGATAGAGATTTGTGACATGCAAATGCCCCCAGTCGGCAAATGCCCCTCCTGAGTGCCAATGACACTTTGTATTTTTTTTGTTTTAGAATGTATTTAGTTTTGGAACGTTTTGAGAGCTTGTTAGTTGTAGTAGCATTAGTTTGTATGTTTCTTTAAGCTCTATGATTCTTTTTTCATTGGTGCTCAGTAATTTGTAATTCGAGTTCTTCTTCTCTGGAGTTCAAATATTGTTTCAGTGTGTAATGGCTAATGTCATGCTTAAATGGTGTATCTGGAACATTAAGGGGAGCCATTCGCCAGTTAAGAAAAAGGAGAGGGTGGATATTGTCGTATTGCAGAGATGCACTTTGATAACAAGGAACATTTGACATTACAGCAAGGTGGATTTGATCGGGTTTATTTCTCGTCTTTTAACACTAGGAATAGGAGAGAAGCCATACTGGTGAGGAAGAATCTTTCATTTAAATTAGTAGATTGTATTAGACACCCACGGGAGGATCATAACCCTCAAAGATATACGGGGAAGAAAGCAGTAGTTTGAATGTTTATTGCTCCCTGGCTCACTGCCATAAATTCCTGATAGATGCATTTTCCAAATTAAGCAATCTTTCTTCGTAGCACATTATCGTAGGAGGAGATTTCAACTGTCTTTTGCACCCATGGCGGACAGCATGCCCAAAGGCTCCCAGTACCATCTTTCCAATCTAAGCAATTAGTGGATTTTTGTGTGGAACTGGGGCTGGTGGATGTTTGGAGGCAGATCCACCTCATAAATAGGGATTTTACTTTCTTCTTTAACCCGCAGAAATGTCACACTAGAGTTGATCTCTTCCACACCTTGCGCAGTCTTCGATTCAGTGGTGTTCTGTACAATTGGGAATATTACCATTTGTGACCATGCAGCAGTATATTTATTGGTTAAGATTAAGGGTAATATAGCAGGTTCGAGACACTGGCGAATCCCTTTATTCTTAAGGATAGTAAGTACATTGAGTATTTCTGTAATGAATTCAGATCTTTCTTAACCATTAATTTAGATTCAACCAGTAACCCATCCATTCTATGGAAAATTGCTAAGGCTTATGCCAAAGGAATAATTATTCCTTAGGATGCAGCAGAAGCTGGAGCAGGAACACTTGCTCCAAGCACGGTTGAAGGCAGCCGAGAGGGTATAATGTGATAGACCCTCGGTGGCTAGGCTGCAGAGGATCACAACGCTTCTGTCTGCAGTGAATTCCACGCTCACACAGACAGTCAAGAAGGTACTTACTTTTGCAAAGCAAAGGCTGTTTGAGCATGGTGATAAACCGGGCAAGTAGTTAGCCTATCTTCCGATGAAAAAGAGAACACCAAAGCCATTACCTCAACTAGGGAAGGTACTGGGACCCTTTCCTGTGATCCCATAAAGATTAAAGCAGCATTTCGGAGATTTTACTCCGAATTATATCAGACTAAGCATTATGGGGATAGATGGATTTAGATGGAATCTTTCTTCAAGAACTTGGACCTTCCAGGGGTAACCCCCAAATAAGTGTCTTGCCTTCATTCACCATTGTCGGTGCTGGAGGGTGTAAAGCAGCTTCCATGCGAAAGGGCACCCGGTCCTGACGGATGTCCACGTGAGCTTTATGAGGAATTTATAAACCTGTTGTCAGAGCCGATGTTTACAATGTTCGTCACTCACACAGTCACGGCTGCGTCCCACCATCCTTAAGAGAGGCTCATATCTCTCTTATTCTTAAGAAAAGGAAGACACCGAAAGATTGTGCTCCCTATCGGCTATCCTTCCATTGTCAAAGTATACCATACCGGCTTATAAAAGGCTGCAGATATTCCAACAATGTTAGGAGATTACTCAATATGATCCAAGCATGTCAACAGCAAATTATGCAAGTATTAATGATCTCTTTAGATGCAGAGAAGACATTTGCTTGGATTGAGTAGCTGTATTTGTTCTATACATTAGAATGGTTTGGTCTCGGCAAAGTTTTTATCAAGTGGGCGAGGGTCCTTGAAAATGACCCTCTGTGTGCGATCCTGTAAAATTAATATTTCTAGAGGCAGTCGACAAGGTTGTTGACGCCAGTGTTGTTTATGATGGTGATGGAGCCACTGGTGAAGGCCATCTTCAGGGACCCAAACATATCTGCCCCAGAAGTGGGATAGAAGTCACGTAAGATTACATTGTCTGCAGATGATGGTCTTAAATGTTTGGTAAATCCCACAGCTTCGGTACCTCACCTCATGCAATGCATCAGTTCGTTTGCTGCCTTTTCCGGCTATAATATTGATTTTACGAAGTCAGAGGCCATGCCTCTGGGCAAACTCAGGGAAACACCTGATGCCATGGGAGAATCCTGATTTCCTTTTCAATGGTCCGGGGGTAATGGGGATGTTCCCTATTTAGGTATATTCATTAATCCTATCTTTGGACTTATATTTAATGTGTGATTTGTCCATTTGTTTGACAAAATTAAACAAGATCTTTGAATACTTCCAATATCCTGGCTGGGTCAGATAGCTCTTATTAACATGGATTCCCTTCCTTATTTGCTATACCCCGTGTGAATGTTTTCTTTGATGTTTCCCAGACAGACATTTAGGAGATTAAATGGATGATGTAGCTCTGATTTGTCACCATAAGCGACCACTTATCAAGTTAACCAAATTAGAACAACCCCACAGTTTGTGGGGAGTAGATCTCCAGGATGTTAAAAGCTGTCAATTAAGCTCTTTTTTACCCGATGTTAGTGAGGCCTCGCTGTCAATATGGTTAGATATTGAAGCTTCTCAGGCAAAGTGCTCCCTTTTTAGTCTGCTATTCATAGACAAAATGAGGACAGTTAGGAAGTATTACCATTTCCCAATAAATATCGACAACTTTAAAGTAGGGAGGGCAAAGTGTCCGATCGAGGGCAACATAGCCAAACCTCATTTCTTACCCCAAAGCGTGGTGTACCATGTTTCCGACGGGGAATACTGGATTCCATGCTGAAACTATGGACAACTCGTGCGTGTATCTTGCTTTGATAGTTTATCTGAGGGAGAAACAAGGATGTCCTTTGATCAAATAAGTCGTAACTATAAACTACCGAGAAGAGATGTCTTCTGTTTTCTTTTTATCAGATCAGAGTTATTATTCAGAAAAGAACCACGCTTTTAACAGACCCGTACAGATCCGATACAGAGAAGAGGGTGCTTATTGCTAAGAACACACTCTCTGTCAGTATCCTTTATCATTTGTTGGAGAGTGACCTCTCAAATGAGACATTGTGACTTTCTGAGTTCTACAAAGAGAGTTGGGGATTCAGATCTCTTTGGACATAGGGGAGGATATTTGTGTAAATGCAAGAAGGATTTCAATCTGCAAGAAGACTCTTGCCATGTAGTTGAAGATTCTTCATAGGGTCTATCTGGCCCCAGACACGCTCTCAAAATTCAAGATGGAGTATGCCTTAAATACAAAATGACTATGGACACTCTTACTCATTGCTTGTTGACCTTCCACCGGCGCTATAGGAGCGGTGTGTTCGCTGGGATGGAGAGGATCTTGCGGACCGAATTGGAGATGGATCAGGTTTCCCTTTTCCTGGGCCTGCCCAGTCTACCTTACTCAGATGTGCATAAGAAAAGTACTTTAATACCCTCACTCTCTCAGTTCAGAAAAAAAGTTCTGTTGCATTCGGTGTCTGAAAACCGCCTGGGTCAATTGGTTTGTCATAACCTCGTCATGGAGCATAACCCTTTGGACTTTTTTAAAGGTATGTTGCACCATAAAATAGAGGATTTTTATAAGAAATGGCAGCCCTTTTTGAATTACCAAGGTACAGGCTGATCTGCCATTCTAATAAGGACTTTTATATAGCTATGACGAACTTGACTAATGAATCTAATGTCCAGAGAGGAGGAATTACGAACAAATGAACGTGTATTAGTTAATGCTCTTGAAGGTTGAGAGCTATAGTTTTGTTACACTGAGTTCTACTATTCGTTTTTTTTATTTTTTTATTTTTCTTCGGTCCGTTGATTTACCTTTTCTTTATGTACATGCACGTGGGTGTAATTGCATTCAATTTGCATTGTTTTTTGAGTTGGGTACTTATTGGTTCATCGAAGCATTAAAAAGATTTTCTCTGAATAAAAATATTTTTGAAAAAATTAAAATATTAACATGGATAGAATAGAGTTCCAAAGGACCACTTTCTCGTTAGTGACACCACAAATTATGGTTTATCTTAAGGGTCATCACACCTCGGGTGACAGGATGATGTTGAGAGGGTGTGCCCTTCGTGGCAACCTCTGTCTGTGTGGGGAATTGAACATGCGCTGTTGGTCCACAATACCACCAATTTTAGTGTCACCTTCAAATTTACTAATCATGCCTTATACATTCTGAAGAATATCATTGACATAAATAATAAACAACAATGGACCCAGCACTGACCCTTGAGGCATTTCATGTGTTACAGGCCTCCACTCCGAGAGCATCCTTCCACTATAACCCTCTGTTTAATACCATCAAGCCAATTGTGCATCCAATTTGTCAGCTCCCTCTGGATTCCATGCGAATCTAACCTTCCAGACCAACCTATCAAGAGTAATCTTGTCCAAGGCCTTACTGAAAACAATACAGACTATGTCTATTGCGCTACCCTCATCAACATTCCTGGTCGCTTCATCAAAGAACTCAAACAAATTTGTGAGGAATGATTTCCCACTCACAAAGTCATGCAATCGTTCCAGTCTAAAAACAACTATTAATAATAATTGTTAAAATAAATAACAACAAACAATAATAAATAATAGTAAGATGACATTTGCAATGGACGATAAATTATCCATGGTTTGTGGCATTGGAACGTGCATCATTGGTGAAGGGCAGAATAGATTTTGTGGAGAAAGTGAGGACTGCAGATGCTGGAGTTCAGAGCTGAAAATGTGTTGCTGGAAAAGCGCAGCAGGTCAGACAGCATCCAAGAAGCAGGAGAATCGACGTTTCTGGCATGAGCCCTTCTTCAGGGAGGGTTTCAGGATGATTCCTGAAGAAGGGCTCATGCCAAAAACGTTGATTCTCCTGCTCCTTGGATGCTACCTGACCTGCTGCGCTTTTCCAGCAACACAGAATAGATTTTGTACCTGTGTCATTGAACTGCGTTAGAAAAAGGCAAAGGTGGCATGGTGGTTAGCACTGCTTCCTCATAGTGCCACGGATCCGCGTTTGATTTCAGCCTCGGGTGACTCTCTTTTGGAGTTTGCACATTCTCCCTGTGTTTGTGTGGGTTTCCTCTGGGAGCTTCATTTTCCTTGCTCAATCCAAAGATGTACAGGTTCGGTGAATTGGCCACTGCCTTATGTGCATTAGTTAGGGGTAAATATAGATTAGGTATTGGGACTGGGTGGGTTGCTATTCAGAGGGTCGGTGTGGCCTTGTTGGGCCAAATGGCCTGTTTCTATACTGTAGGAAATTGAAAAAAAAAACCATTTCTAATCAATCCCTGTCTTTCCAAACGTGTGTATATCTATTCCCTCAGAATCTTCTCAAGTAACCTACCGACTCCAGATGTTAGGCTTCCCGGTCAATAGTTCCCAGATTTTTCTTTGCTTCCCTCCCTGAATAATGGCACAATGTTTGCAACACTTCAATATTCTGGAACCTAACCTGCGGCTAACGATGATGCAAAAATATCACCCAGGTTACCGTAGTTTCTTACGTAGCCTCTTGCAGTATTCTTGGATGCATCTGTTTAGGACCAGGAGATTTATCCACCTTCATACATTCTAATGCATCCAACACGTCCTCTCCTGTGATATCGACTAACCCCAAGATATCATCACTACCTTTGTTAACCTCCCAAGTCTTCATGTATTTCTCTACAGTAAAGACAGAGGAGAAATATTCATCTGCTATGGTTCTAGACATGCATGTCCACTTTGGACCTTGAGGGGTCATATTCTCATGTAGTTATTCATTTAACTTTAATATACTTAAAGAACCTCTTTGGATTCACGCTAATCTTCTCAGACAATGCTATCGTGTGCGCCCTTTTCGCCCTTCTGATTTCCTTCTTCAGTAAACTCCTGTATTCCCTGTACACCGCCAGGGATTTCCTTGATCCCAGCTGCATGGATCTCAGCCACTCCTCCTTTTTGCCTGTCAAAGCCAAAATATCTCCTGACCTCCAGGGTTCCCTCTTCCTGCCAACCTTGCCTTTTACGCTCACAGGAACATACAGACCTTGAACTCCTGCCATTTCACTTTTCAAGGCCTCCCAATAGCCGGAGGTCCCTTCGCCTGCAAACAAACTCCTCCAACCAACCCCTACGAGTTCCTCTCTAATTCCATCAAAATTCGCTTTCCCCCAATTTAGAAATTGAACATGCGGGCCAGTTTTGTCTTTCTCCATAAGTATTTTAAATCTATGGTCACTGGTCCCAGCGTGCTCCCCCACTGTCACCTCAGTCACCTGTCCTGCCCTATTTCTTAGAGTAGGTCAAGTTTTACCCCTTCCCGAATTGCACCCTCTACAAACTGCTTGAGGAAACGTTTCTGAACACACTTAATAGATACACCCCATCTCAGTCCTTAATTCTATGTAATTCTCAGTCAATGTTAGGAAAATTAAAATCTCCGACTATGGCAATCCTATTGGCCCTGCAAGTCTCCCCAATCTCTCTACATATTTTAATTATTCTAATTCCCTTTTACTATTCGGGGGGCTATAGTACAACCCAAATAATATCATCAATCCTTTTTTTTATTTCTTCGCTTCCCCCACAAATCCTCACTGGATGATCCATTAGTTATTTTATCTCTGATTACTGCTGTGGTACTCTCCATAATCAAAAATTAAACACCCACACCTCCTTCCACCAACTCTGTCTCGCATAAAGCACCTGTACATTGGTACATGAAGATGCCAGTCCTGTCCCTCCCTTAGCCATGTTTCTGTCATGGCTATAATATCGCAGTTCCACGTACCTCTCCACGCACTGAGTTCATCGGTCTCACCTGTCAGCCACCTTACATTGAGATAGATGCAATTTAATCCAACAGGCATTCCTTGCTCCCTGTCGTGTTCCTGCCTAACCTGTCTCTGCACTTTACTCTTTGTGATTACGGTATCTCCTTCCAGCCTCACACTTGCAACCCTGCTGTTGAGGATCCCACGCTGCCCCCCACGCCAGCCTGTCTAGTTGAAACACTCCCTTGTAGCACTAGCAAACCTGCCAGCCAGGATATTAGTCCCCTTCCAATTCAGGTACGACCCGTCCTTCCTGAACACGTCACCTTTGCCCCACAAATGATCCGAGTGATCTAAAACTCTGAATCCCTACCTCCTGTACCAATTATTTAGCCACGCATTCCTCTGCCATGTCCGCCTGTTCTTACCCTCACTAGCACGGAACACTGGAAGTAAACCGGATATTACACTGTCGTGGTCCTGTCTTTTACCCTTTTTCCTCGCTCTCTATAATCACTCTGCATGACCTCATCACTACTTCTACCTGTGTCATTTGTACCAATGTGCACAATGACTTCTGGCTGCTCCCTCACCCCGGTGAGAACGTTCTGCAGCCGCTCTGAGATATCCTGGACCCTGGCACATAGGAGACTATACATCATCTTGGATTCCCATTTGCAGCCATAGAATCCCTTGTCTGATCCCCTCACATATCGAGTCTGAATAATTACGTCTGAAGTTATTCATCTCGCATAACCTTCTGACAATGGGATTTCTTCCTGAAACAGTTGGATTGGCTGAATTGCTTTGCTTCTGGCAGTGGGAAGATTCCAATGAATCATCATCAGGAATCCTCCATGAGTGGGAAAGACGACGAGGCTTGTTTTCATTCCCACACAGTGCTGTGTTGAGCAGCAGGGAAAGCGAAAAGGAGCAATAGACTGTTCCTTCACAGATAGGCTACATTTTTCTATCTGTAAGTTAAATCAGTAATGTTATCAGGCCCCAAACGGGACCATGTGAGCTCTCCTTGAATATTGTCTGAACTATATGACTCCATCACATTCTCGACTCCAGGTCAGTGCATCATGCTGTTGTCATACACCGAATCAATTCATTAACAACAAATGGCCCGACTTGTTTTGAAGATGTGTTGATATGTGCCTGCATAGTGTAAACATAAGCGTTTGATGACTTCACAATATCTGTGTTAAGATGAATATGTTTTATTCTTAAACAAATACAGAAATTGCTGGAAAAGCTCAGCCTGTCTGGCATCAGATATGAAGAGAACTCAGAGTTCAATTGTTCGGTCCAATGACCTTTCCTTTGAACCTGACTTATTCTTAAATTATTTCCCCAATTTTATTCTCCCAAATAAGAAAAACTATCCATCCGGTATTTACCAACTACACTCTTCTCAAGATATTATATAGTCAATAAAACATCTCTCATTCTCAGGTCGAACTGTTCCTTCTTTGTAACGTAATGCCTTCATCCCAAGAATGAGTAAAGAGAAAAATCTTTGAAACCGTTCGAAAGCAATTTTGTTTTTATCAGTTAAGGCAATTATAACGACACATAATACATCAGATGTGATCTCAACAATGCCCTGTACTGATGCAAAAATCATCGCTAAGATCAAACACAACACCCCTTACACGGAACAGAATAATTCCATTTATTATCAAATCACCAGCTGCATCTTCAGAGTAATTTGATGTGATTCATGTACTAAGACACACAGATCCCTCTGTACCACTCTGTTCTGCATTCTCCTTGCATTTAAATAATTTTCTGCTGTTTTGTCTTTTCCCCAAAACAGAAAATTCCCATCACAGAAATGTTGTACTTTTTTCTGCTGAAGGTTTGCTCAAAACTGTCCCCTGTCTGTATCCCATTGCAGACGCTCAGCCCTCCCCTGTCTGTATCCCATCGCTTGATTCTCTGTCCCTCCCCCTGTCTGTATCCCATTGCAGACGCTCTGCCCTCCCCTGTCTGTATCCCATCGCTTGATTCTCTGTCCCTCCCCCTGTCTCTATCCCATTGCAGACGCTCTTCCCTCCCCTGTCTGTATCCCATTACAGATGCTTTGCCCTTCCTCTGTCTCTATCCCATTGCAGACGGTCTGAACCCCCCCGCTCCCCCATTGTATCCTATTGCAGACGGTCTGCCCTCCCTCTGTCTGTATTCCACTGTAGATGCTATGCCTTCCCCGTCTGTATCCCATTGCCGACGTGCTGCCCTCCCTGTCTGTATTTCATTGGAGACGCTCTGTCTTCCTTTGACATCTTATTGATTGACTATCCTGATGTATGAGCAAACTGAGATAAATCCTCTCCATCCAACTCATTGGTGTGGATTGTAATTTGTTGATGACCTCACACAGATCCCTGAAGAATTCCACTAGTTACAGCTTGCCAAAAACAAAATCAGTAATGATCTCTTCTCTGTATTTCCTGATGCTGCCCAAGGCGCCCCTGCTCCTGTGTAACAGCCTGGGATGGTTATATGGCGTCCTCCTGTGCTGTGTAATTTACTGAAATGATTTGAATACTTCATTCTATTCCTGTCTAACCCCATAGAGGTGCATTATGGCCTCCACCTGCTGTATTGTTACGATGCTGACTGGCTGAATGGGATCTTTCTCTCCCTCTGTAACAGCCTTGGATGTGAATTGACAGAACAACGGGTGAGGTAGGAGCAGCAGTTGGCCATTCGTCCCCTCTCCAACTTGCTGCTCAGTTTAGAAACATCATGGCTGGTCTGATTGTAACTGAATACCCCTTTTCTGTCTGTTCCCAATAAATTTTGACCCTCCTGGCCATCAATGATCAGTCAAGGTCAACCTTGAATATCCTCAATGACCCAGACTTCACTGTTCTCGGGGATGAGAACGCCACAGATCGCATAATCCAAAGGAGAAAGGAGCAAAGTAATCTCAAATGGAAATGGGAGACCTCTTTTATATTAAAGCGTGTTAACCTCACAGCAAGTCACCTACTCTTTTCAGAAACAAGGGCACAGCAAATAGGAACAAACATATACCATTCAGCCCCTCAAACCTATCCCACAGTCAAATTGACTGTTCAGTCAAGTATTTATCAAACTTAGCTTCTACTGCACCCTTGGAAAATGATCCTGACACCTTAAGGCAACAGAGCATATGAAATTGGAATTAGGCCATTTGGCCCATCAAGTCTACTTTGCTATTTGATCCTGTCGGGTGTGTTTCTCAACACATCTTTCCTGTCTTCTCACTGTATCTCTCGATCGTTGTTTTAATTTAACCTTTGTCTTAAAGACATAGTTGCGTCGGTGTCTCTGTATGTGTGTGTGATTGCGTGTGTGTTTCTGTGTATATCTGTTTAATGGCAGGAGACAGGGTGGTGGTGGATGGTTGTTTTTGAACAGGAAGCCTGTGAGCAGCGATGATCCAGAGGCAAAATTGTTGGGTCCACTTTTGTATGTCATTTATATATATGATTTAGATGAGAGTTAGAGAAGGTATATTTCGCAAATTTGCGAATGACATCATGTTTTGGTGTACAGTGAACAGTGTTTGTATAATGGTGAACAGCTGAAGATTAAAAAGAGACCTTCACTAATTAAATCAATGATTCATTGAGATGTACAACAGGGAAACAGACCCTTCAACTTGTTCATGCCATCCGATTATTCTAAATTAATCCACTCACATTTGCCAGCATTTGGCCCATGTCCCACTAATCATAAAGCCATCCAGTTGCCTTTTAAATGTTATAATTGGTCCAGCCTCCACCAGTTTCTCTGGCAGTTTATTCCATAGAAGCACCACCCTCTGCAGGAAAAAAAGTTGTTCTTCATTGTCTTTCAAATATTTCTCTTCCCACCTTAATCCTATGCCTTCTAGTTTTAGACTCTCCTACCTTGGGGGGAAGGAACCTTGACCACTCACCCTATCCATGCCCTTCATAATTTTATAAACCTCTAGAAAGTGTAAATGTGACTCCAATCAAGAGGGTTGGCTGTGCTTTCAGTCATCCTGGGTCTATAGTCTCAAATTCAGTCGTGGTACCTCTTCCTTCTCCATCAAGGCACGATTCCAAAAACGTTTCATCAACTTGTTCAGATATATTATGAAACAGCTCTGTGGGAGTTGGAACTAGATTTTTTGGTGCAGTGATAGGGACACTACCATCATTCAGCATTAGCCCCTAAAGCTGCAACATGATGCGACTGTGTGTTTGTTGATCAGCCTGTTGTAACATGCCGTGACACAACTCCACAGGACATGAATGCACTCCACCTTCTCCAGAGATAGGGGCACTATCAGACATTCATGGACTGGAATCGTATCCAGAGCTCCGGCGCAGAAACTTGGGCACCATCCATTAAACAAGGCCTAAATCATGCCCAGATATCGGGTCATATTTGAAGTGTGTGGATTTATTAAATTCTGGTTAACATTACCAAATTATACAGGAGACATTTCTAATTGAAAAAAAAAGTACAAGTTATTAGCCTCAACTAAAGGATGTTGAGTGCATTCGCTGCGTCATTGAGATAACGAAAGAACATCTTCAATTGCTTGGCTATGATTTCTGGTTTAAATGGTTATTGCCAGTAGTCTGCTATATTAGGGAAAGAAATCCTGCAGACACACTCTGCACTATTAATGATCTCGAGTAGATATCAATACTGAACACCAGAGAGGAGAAAGGAGCACAATTCTGGGCCCAAAATATTTGTCACTATTTCAAATCTCAATCATGTGGCTTCCCTCGTCCTAAAATCATTCATTGATACAAGGCAACTGTTTCCTTTCCAGATTTTGGTTATGGACTCCTCACTCTGCCTGTACACGGCAAACCAAGCACTGGGTCTTTGGGAAACTCAAGGTTGGTGTCTGTAGGCCTTCTGGAGAGGGGATTGTCGTTTAATCCAAAGGGGGAGTGTGAGGGGGCAGTAATATCCCTCACTGGGCTGAGGTGTGGCAGATGGAGTTTAACATGGATACATGTGAGGCATTGCATTTTGAAAAAACAAATAAGGGGAGGACTTATACAATTAATGCTGGGCTTTGGTAGTTACATAGAAAAGAGGGACCCAGGGGCGCAGGTATAATTCTTTGAAGTTGTGGCGTAGGGTGTTTAAGGTTACTTCATTGCTCATACATTTGAGGTGAGAAGTTGGGAAGTCATGCTGAGATTGTGCAGGATATTGATACAGCCTCTTCTGAAGTACTGTGTGCAGTTCTGTTATAGGAAGGAGATTATTAAGCCGGAGATGGTTGAGAAGAGATTACCAGGATGTTACCAGTAACACCTCATCTTCTGCCTCGGAAGCCCCCAAAACACGGCATGAACATTGGATTCACTGGTTTACAAATCCCTCCTGGCCAACCCAGATCCTAGATCCAACCCCCGGACTCACATCTGCCCTCTCGAGGAGACTTGATGTCCATCTTCCTTCCCACCATCTGCTCCACACTCCCCACCAATCTATCACTATCACCTCCTATCTTCACTCACCTATCACTGATCTTTCCCCCAGCATCACCCCCTCGCCCATTTTCTGTTATCCCCTTCTCCCTCCCCAGTCCTGAAGAAAGGTCCTGCCTGAAACGTCGACTCTCTTGCTCCTCGGATGTTGCCTGGCTTACTGTGCATTTTCCACCTCCATGCTTTACCAGCACTGAATTATCCAATATCTGCAGTCACCATTATCTCTTAGGTACAATTCCCTTTTAACATAGCCATGTCGCAGTCTGTTATAACCGCATGTAGTCTTAGGGATATTTTCTTCTCAGATCATGGACGATAAAAGTTCTCTCAATGTCTTCCTGATATTGCAGTGCCTGATCAGTAGATACAGAACGTATGTTTCAATTCATAAATGAAGAAGCACGCTTATATTCTGATAAACCTTTGGCATTGCTCCCATATCCAAGGCAGATTGAATGCTTACACACGATTGACCTACCAGACCCAACATTTGTTCCCTCAGTCACCCCCACATATATCATCTAGAATATGTAAATTTTTAATCATAATTTGGAATTTTAATAAAAGACATTGAAGTGAAATGGGTTAACAGGAGGTATTTGTTCAGTGACTATGATTGATGTCAGTCCCCGTGCATCCTAAATACGTCACTGGAGGACTTTCCTCTTCTATTAATTAGGGACTCGGTTCAATGTGTTATCTCATAGTATCAGTGGGAGCATCACCAACAGCAGTAACAGGCATCAGCAGATCCAGAGAGACTGGGAGGAGAGATCAGAATCTGAGAACATTAGACTGGAATGTTCCAACAATGGATCAGAATCTGAGACCATGAGCCTGAAATGTTCCAGCAATGGACAGGAGTTTATCCGAGGGTCTTTACTGTCTTTCTCGGCCTTGGATCTCATTAGTTTTGCGGATCTATGATGTACTGATGGTTATTCAAGCTGGTTACTATCCCATCCTCGCTAATTTGGTGTTCCTGGTAATTCATTCTATCTGTTCATTAAGCCAGGTTGGACTGAATTGCTGCACATATTATTTAACATTTAGAAAGGTGGATGCCAACATTTTCAATTCCAATGAAATATTCCATTCCTCACAAATTGTATCGAGCAAATTACTCATGACAAATTACTCACCAAATTGTGAGGAGAACCAGATTGTTCTCAAACTCCATAATCCTTCTAGTCCTGCACAGATCTACATTTCTATATCCTCCCACTCACTAATCCTGTCCAATACCACCATCATGATATCCTCGACTCCTCCTCTGCCTCAGTGCATCTTCTGAGTAAACCATCAATTGTGCCTTTGTTAAATCTGGATACAATTTATCAAGTCCTTTTTAACCACATGTCAATTACAGAATAATTGCTCTTGAGTATGTTGAACTTGTTTACTGCACAGATTCTGTCAGACGGGCAGATGCTGCATGCTGCTTAAGTCATTGATATATAATCTAGAGGCACAGAATAATAATCTGTTGATATCTCGTGAACGAAATTGATGTTATTGGACTGAAACTAACCTCATTTGTGAGAAAAGGCCCATCTGCTTGCTTCATGTCCTTCAGAGAAGCCAAAGCGTTATCCTTCCCCAGTCATGTCTGGGCAAACCCACAGCAATATGTTTGACTCTTGACTGTCCTGTGGAACAGCTGAACCAGTCACTCAATTCAAGCTCAGCATAACATTCTGGCCTGACCATGGCTGCACACCTCCCGTGAGAGACGAACAAAAGTAAAGTTAGCTCCCTTCCTCTGCCTGTTTTCCTTATTTCTACACTTCATTTCCAATCAGGTAGGTGACCATTCCCTATTTCAAGTGCAATCTTTCTGACCGAGTCTCTCCACAAGAGTGATGTTCATCTCCACGGGCACCTCTGGTGCTGGCTTTACTGATGCTGACAGACAGATGTAAGGAACTTTTAAATTCCACAACAGTGGCAGTGCATAGTGAAGGAATGGGTTTTTATGTCATAATAAAGATACGGAGACCAGTAAGTGAGGGAAAGGAAGTATTGTGATCATCACTGAGAGTGTAGTTGAGGCCATATTCGGGGTATTATGGACAGATTTTTCTCCTTTAAAAGGAATTATCTCATTACCATAGAGGTTGTACAAAGGAATTTTATGAGACTAATCCCTGGGCTGGTGGTAAAAGACGAGTGAGTGAAGGTTAATCTGTAGCACAGTCAACGAATAACAGGTCATTGCATTGAAACTTGATGGTGATGGACAATCACTCGTTATATTCTACACAGACACTGAGAAGGTGATGAATTCCATGGCTTGTATTTTTATTTTTACTCGGGATGCATGATTCTGGGTATTTAAGCGCCTCTGTCGATAAAATCTTCAGTCATATCCAGCCTTGATATTAGGGTCAATCCCTCTTACCTGAGCAGGTCAGTTAAACACTTTTGTTAATGTTAATACGTGATGGTGTCTGTGTGGAGAGTATTTTCTTCTCATAGAGGGTAGTGAATGTTAGGAATTCTCGGTCTAGAAAGTTAGGGGAGCTATATCACTCCAAGTATTTAAAAAGGAGGCAGATGGATTTTTGACCTGTCAGAGAGCTGAGGGGTGTGAAGAATTGCGCATTAAAGAAGAGTTAATGCCAACAGTAGGTTAGCCATGATAGCATACAATGGTTTGAGCATCCAAATTACCTCTTCCTGTTTCTTATGTTCTCATATTCTGTCTTTGGAATGTTAATGGTTTTAATTTTCCTGGAAATTTTCCTATTGAATGTTGAGGACAATGAGAGAAAAGAATTTTATGAGCCGTCTCTGGGAGAGGTATGGGCTGGATATTCACATGAATCTGGGTCTACAACATGACCAACAAATGAAACACCACTTGCAGAGAGGAGACACTCTTTAAAGCGGTGGGAGACCACTTTCATACACAGCTTGAATTTCCCATCACATTTTCCAACCCACAGCAAACCACACAGTGTTGAGGGACTGAATGATATCCTGTAATACTGTGAACCAGGTAGTTGGAGCAAGTGGTCTCTATCTGCTCCTGTACAAGTGGTTGTAAGGACTGAATGGAACATAGGAACAGAGAACTGAAGAGCAGGAGTGGGTCATTAGGCACTTCGTCATTGCTCGACCAGACAGTAAGATCATGGCTGATCTGAGAGTGGTCTGCGCAGCACTTTTTTGTCTGTCCACAATTTTCCTCCATTCACATGTCTGTCAAATGTTCGAAAACACAACTTTGAATAAATGCAAGCATCCAGGCACAATACTAGGGAACTGCACAAAGTCAAAGTACACAGGCAGCACAATTCTGGAAGGCAACAGGCATTTATCTATCAGTCTTGTTCCCATTCAATTAATGCTGTTGCAGTTTATAATTTTAGATTTGTTCATGGAATGTGGGTGTAGTTGATAGGCCAACATTTATGGACCATGTCTAATTACGCTGGAAGTGGTGGTGTTGAGCTGCCATCTTGAGCTGAATCATCTGGGGAAAAGAATTCCCATTTGAACAGCCCGTGCGAATTTCTAATTTCTGCTCCGACAAATGTTAGAGGGTCACTGTGTCCTTTTCCAGCCCCACTTCTCCACTGGTTACAACAGGTTTGAAGTGTAACCTAGCCCAGTCTCTCAAAAAATGTGAATACACAGAGTCACACACGTACAGACACATACACAATCGCACATGTCTGAATAGGAAAAGGTTTCCAGAGTTTCATAATAGTTGAACTCATTTCAAATGGAAAAGAGATAATGCGTCCCAACTGTTACACTGTCTCCAACGGTATTCTACTCAAACAAGCTGCTGGTATGAGACTTCTTCCTGGAACAGTTGGATTTGGCAGATTTTCCTTTCCTTCAATCAGTGGAGCGATTCCCATGAATCCTCAACAGGAATGCGCCAAGTTTTGTGAAGATGACGCAGGGATTTTTACTCTCACATTTTGCGGTCAGACGGGGCAAAGTGAGAGAGAGTGGGCAATAGACAGTGGGTAACGACCATAAGATCATCGGATACAGGAACAGAAATTAGGCCATTCAGCCTTTCAAGTCTGATCCACTATTCAATTACGGCTGGCAAGTTTCTCAAAATCATTCTCCTGCCTTCTCCCTGTAACCCTTGAACCCTTTGATACTCAAGAAGCTAACGACCTCTATCTTAAATATACACAATGAACTGACCTCCACTGCCTTCTGTGAAAATGAATTCCATTCGTTTTCCACTCTCTGGCTGAAAACGTTTCTCCTTACTTCCGTTCTTAAAGGATTTCCCTTTACTGTAAGGTTGTATCCTTGGGTCCAAGAGTCTCCTACCAATGGAAGTCTTCTCACCATCCGCACTGTCCAGACCATTTAGCATTCTGTATGTTTCAATTAGATCCCCCCACATCCCTCTGAACTCCATCAAGAACAGACCCAGAGTCCTCAAACGTTCTCATATGTTAAGCTTTTCATTCCTGGGAACATTCCCGTGTACGTCCTGTGAACCCATTCCAAGTTCAGCACATCCTTCCTGAGATATGGGGCTCAGAACAACGCACACTACTCCAAATATAGTCAGACAAGAGCCTTATAGAGCCTCAGAAGTACGTCCCTGCTTTTACATTCAAACCCTTTCAAAATAAATTCCATCACTGCATTTGCCTTCCTAACTACTGACACAACCTGCAAGTTTACATTGAGACAATCCTGGAGTAGAATTCTCAAGTCCCTTTGCACGTCAGACATCTGAATTTTCTCGGTAGTCCATGTTTTTTATTCTTCCTAACAAAGTGCATGTTACCACAATTTCCCACGTTGTACTCCATCTGCCATTTCTTTGTTTATTATCCTAACCTATACAAATCCTTTGTGAGCCTCCCCGCCTCTTCGACGTTACCTGTCCCTATACCTATTTTTGCTTCATCTTCAAACGTAGATATAATGCCTTCAGATCCTTCATCTGCATCGTTAATGTATAAAGTGAAAAGTTATGGTCCCAACATTGAGCCTTATGGAACACCACTTGTCACCGACTGTCAACCGGAGAGGGACACTTATATCGACACTGTTTGCTTCCTGCCAGACAGCCAAACTTCTATCCATGTTTGCACCTTGCCTCTAACACCATGGGCCCTTGCCTTACTCAGTAGCCTCCTGTCAAAGATCTTCTGGAAGTTCTGGTCGATGACATCCATTGGCTCTCCTTGATCTAAGCTGATTGTTACATCCTCAAGGTTTTCTAGCAGATTTTCCAGGCATGACCTCCCCTTGATGAAACCATGCTAACTTTGTCCTACTTTACCATCCACATCCAAGTATTCAGAAATTTCATCCTTCACAATGGATTCCAGGATCTTACATACAGCCAAGTTTAGATTAGTCACTTTGTAATTTTCCGTTTTTGTGTTTACTTTTTTAAACGGTGGAATCACGCTCGCGATTTTCCAGTCCTCTGGGAATCTCCCTGATTCGAGAGATTCCTGAAAGATCTCCACCAACGCCTCCCCTGTCTCATCAGCTATCTGCCTTAGAAATCTGGAGTGGAGTCCATCTGGTCCAGGTGATTTACTTACCTTCAGGCCATTCAGTTTTCCCAACACCTTCTCCTCGGTGATGGCCACCATACTCAGGTCTGTCCACTAAGTCTTTGCAATGTTTGCGATATTACTCGTGTTTTCAACCGTGAAGACTGACACAAAAAAATTTTTCAGCTCCTCAGTCATTTCCTTGTTCCACATAACTATCTCTCCCGTGTCAATTTCTAGCGATCAGATGCCCAATTTTGCCTCTCTTTTGCCCTTTATGTCTCGAAAGAAGCTCTTACAGTCTTTCTTTACATAACTGGCTTGCTTATCCTCATATTTAACTTTCTCACTAATTATTCTTTTTTCTCTCTGTTGGTCTTTGCAAGTGTTACGATATGGGGGTGAACGCCTCTGTTAATGAAACCAAACACCCAGGAGAGCTCACCTCACCTCGTAATCTATTAGAATATGAGTGACGGAGAACTCCCAAATTCCACTATTTAAAGAAAATAACGTCAATTTATTTTTAACTGTAAAAGTGAACATTATGCCACAACTATTTACAACTTTAACCAACCCACCCCCCCCCCCCACAACTGCCCCCAAATCCCTAATAATATGCTGTTTCAATCAGACACTTATAAAGATTACATCAACTTAATTTCAAAACCACACAGCCACTGCCATCCTCTGTGATGTTACTCTCCTGGCTGATGAATTCCCTGGGTCGTCGTATTTCTGTTTACTGTGAATATGTTTCATATGAAAAAATATATATGACAGTGAGTATTTCCTAATTTCTTGCGGAGCAAGATGATTGATCCCAGGCTTCTTCCGTCTCGATGGCATCTGTTCTCTCCCCAATTTTCAAAATGTCTGCATTTTATGTCCCCAGCATCAAACTGTCTCACTGTTTCAATGTTATCAAAACAATAAATTTAATCTCGATTTGCTTTCAGTGACAGAGAGAGTGAAGGAAAGAGAGTGTTGCATGCAATAGTGAGAGTAGTGGAACAAGAGCCTTGTTCGGGTGTAGGTGCTGTAACAGATATACAGAGAGTGTGAGGGAGTAGAGAGAATAGGAAGACCATTGTCCTGGCTGAACGGGGAAGGTTATTGATGCTTGTCCTGTATTGATGGGCATTTCTTCAGATCATCTCAGCATCGGGGTGAGCCTCCCCAATGTCTTGTCCACGTCTATCACTAATAACAGCACAGAGCACATCCCATAGCTTCTTCAGAATATGTTTGCATGGATCTTGCAAACACAAGGAAGAACACTCATTGGTGCCTTACATATCTAAACCAAAACTGTTGTGCAACTTTGCGCATCCGATTATCTGGAAATTAGATATGTAAATACCTTGAGTGATGCGGTAATACTGGATGATCTAAATTTGCATCTAAACTGCGTTAACTAAATGATTGCTAATGCTGTGAAAAATCTATTTCATGTGTATATGAGGTAGGTTGAAGAGTGTGTTGTGAACCAAAGTAGATAGCAGGTTATTTCGGGTGTGGTGTTGCGTGGTCAGAAGGACTAATTACTTACCGTGCTCTGAGGTAGCTTTTGGGCAATTGCATTAATATGTTGAATTTTACACGGCGCCTGCAAGCAATATAGAATTTTTGAACATTACACTCAAATATCATGGAAACCCGAATGCTAGAGGGTCAAGTGAATTGGAGAAATACAATATGACATTTAGTGTGAGACAAACAATGGCATTCAGTGATAGAAATACTGTAAAGTCTGAAAAATACATACATATCACTAAGTTACAAACACCAACGAAAGGGAAGGTGACTCATTAATGGTTTACGTAAGAAAGCAAAGATTGCATTAAATCTAAGGAAGCAGCTTCAGAAGAATTCCAGATATTGTACAATCCTGAACATTCTGAGAGATTTACTTTTCCGATAATAAGGATGAAGAAAGTGTTAAGGAAATCAAAAAGAACATGAAAACAAACAAACAGGAAACACACAGACTGCTTACATCTACAATCCATATACCAAAGAAAACAAAAGCAAGGTCAAATGTAGAAATTTGTAAGGTACAGAAGAATTTATTTATGGGGAACAAGGAAATGGCAGAGAAAATAACCAGCTACTTTGCATCTGTCTTCATGGAGAAAGCGCCAGGCAATCTATGTGTAAAGCAAGTGATCACATGGGACTTGTGGAACGAAACACAGAAAGTCCATTCATATCAGCAACAAGGTAGTCCTTGAAAATTGAGCTAGATTGATCATTGCTAAGTCTGATGGGCCAAATATACTTCATATCAAAATGTCAAAAATAAAACAGCAGATTAATTTAACTGTCGGTGACTGTATTTTATTTACTTGCAGACTCTGCAAAGGCCAGAGCCATTGTAGATATCTGAAAGGTAGTAAACATGATCCATCTATGTACACAGGGAAGAAGAGATAATGTGGAGGACTGCAGAACAATTCATTTGACATATGTAGGGAAACAGTTGGAATCCATTATATAAGAAGTGATATTGGGTACTTAGAAATGAATAGCAAAATTGCAGAGAATCACAATGCATTGCTGTCAGAGAAATCTTGCCTGACAAACTTCGGAATTATTTGAAGTTGTTTCTTGCAGCATAGACCACGGACAGCCAGTGGAAGTAATGTATTTGGATTTTCAGAAGTCAGGGCAGGAAAAATTCCTAGCTATAACAGCTGCTCCTTTTTTGAGGTATTTTAGGTGTTGGAGTTGATTTCCTCGAATTCCAGAAGCAGCAATTACTGTGTTGTATGCTGTTGCATTGTTTTGGAACTTTGGGAAAAAAAAGTCAAAGCAACAGCAGCTTTAAGAGGGAAAAGAACAGACAAAGGAAGCACATGGTGAGGGGAAGGAACTGATAGGACAGCGTACCTGCTGAGTTACTGCCTTTTGTATTTGAATTCATGTATCGCTGGATATCGGAGTGCGTCTAGGAAATTTAACAAACAGTGAAATTTACAACTGTTTTGGAGGAACTGTTTGGGCAAGGTTCCCTGCCAGATAAGTGAATTGTTTTATCTGTGTCCTACAGAAAGTCTGCAGAAGTAAGTCGAGTGGGTTCTTCCTTAATTATATGTTTTTGAGATATGTCTCTTGATTAATCTTAAAATATAAGCCATAAATATTAATTTTACTTTGAGCAGTGTTTTGAGGAATAAGGCAGTTTTGTTTTTCTGGGTCAGTAGATTGTACAACAGCACAAATGGCTTTTGTAGAATCATATGCGCTTCTTGTCAAATGTGGGAGTTTAAAGAGGATTTAAGGCTTACTGCAGATTATATCTGCAATAAATGCTTCTGGGTGAGAATTCTGTCAGATCGAATGTATCGTTTTGAGAGACAGTTAAAGACAATGAAGAATTTGTAACAGCAACAGGATATGATGGATAGCAGTTATAGGAAGGGGGGAGGTCTCAGATACAGTCACATAGATGGGTTAACTCCAAGTAAGGTAAAACAGTTAAGCAGGTTGTGCAGGAGTCTTCTGCGACTGTCCCCATTTCAAACAAATATGCTGTTTTGGAAAATGTAGCGGGTGATGGATTCATTGGGGAATGGAGCACGAACAGGCAGGTGTCTGGTATTGAGATTGGCTCTACTGCAACAAGGGATACGTCGGATTCCATGAGGTCAATTGTGTTAGGGGACTCCCTAGTCTGAGGAACAGACAGACGGTTCTGTGGCCAGCAAAGAAAAAAATGGTGGATGGTATGTTGCTTCCCTGGTGCCAGGATCAATGATGTCTCAGAAAGGGTGTAGAATGTTCTCACGGGGGAGAGGGGCCAGCAAGAGTTCATTGTCCAAATTGGAACCAACGACATAGGAAGGGAAAAGTTTGAGATTCTGGACAAGATTGCAGGGTGTTAGGCAGAAATATTAAAAGGAGGTTCTCGAGAGTAGTAATATCTGGATTACTCCTGGTGCTACGAGCTAGTGAGGACAGGAATAGAGGGATAGAGCAGATGAAGGCATGGCTGTGGAGCTGGTGTATGGGAGAAGTATTCACATTTTTGGATCACTGGAATCTCTTTTGGGGTGGAAGGGACCTATACCAGAAGGACGGATTGCACCTAAATTGGAAGGGGACGAATATACTGACAGGGAGATGTGCTCCAGCTGCTCGAGTGGATTTAAACTGGTAAAGTGGGGGAGGGGGGAGTGGGCAGAGAGATAGTGAGGAACCAGATCAATCTGAAATTGGTACAATTGAGAAAAGAAACAAGTCAAATAGTCAGGGCAGACAGGGACAAGGTAGGACTAATAAAGTAAACTGCATTTATTTCAATGCAAGGGACCTAACAGGGAAGGCAGATGAACTCAGGGCATAGTTAGGAACATGGGACTGGGATATCATAGCAATTGCAGAAACATGGCTCAGAGATGGGCAGGACAGGCAGCTAAATGTTCGAGGATACAAATGATACAGTAAAGATAGAAAGGGAGGCAGGAGAGGAGTGGGAGTGGCGATTTTGATAAGGGATAGCATTACAGCTGTACTGAGGGAGGATATTCCCGGAAATACATCCAGGGAAGTTATTTGGGTAGAACTGAGAAATAAGAACGGGATGATCACCTTATTGGGCTCGTATTATAGACCCCCTAATAGTCAGAGGGAAATTGAGAAACAAACTTGTAAGGAGATCTCAGCTAGGGTGTCAGAAAGTAGGGTGATTTGGTCGGAGATTTTAACTTTCCAAACATAGACTGGGGCTGCCATAGCTTTATGGGTCTAGATGGAGAGGAATTTGTTAAGTGTGTACAAGAAAATTTTCTGATTCAGTATGTGGATGACCCTACAAGAGAAGGTGCAAAACTTGACTCACTTTGGGGAAATAAGTCAGTGGAGATGCACTTTGGGGCCAGCTACCGTAATTCTATTAGATTTAAAATAATGATGGAAAAGGATAGACCAGATCTAAAAGTTCAAGTTCTAAATTGGAGAAAGGCCAATTTTGACGGTATTTGGTAAGAACGTTCAAAACCTGATTGGGGGCAGATATTCACAGACGGCTGGAAAATGGGAAGCCTTCAGAAATGCGATAACAATAATCCAGAGAATGTATATTCCTGTTAAAATGAAAGGAAAGGCTGGTAGGTATAGGGATTGCTGGCTAACTAGGGGGTTTGATTAATAAAAAGAATGAAGCATCTGTCAGGTATAGACAGGATAGATCGAGCGAATCCTTAGAAGGGTATAAAGGCAGCAGGAGTATACTTAAGAGGGAAGTCAGGAGGGCAAAATGGGGACATGAGATAGCTTTACCAAGTAGAACTAAGGAGAATCCAAAGGGTTTTTCTTTACAAATACATTAAGGACAAAATCATAACTATGGAGAGAATAAGGCCCCTCAAAGATCAGCAAGGCAGCGTTTGTGTGGAGCCGCAGAAAATGGGGGAGATACTAAACGAGTGTTTTGCATCAGTATTTACTGTGGAAAAGGATATGGAAGACATAGAATGTCAGTAAATAGATGGTTACGTGTTGAAAAATGTCCATATTACAGAGGAGGAAGCGTAGGATGTCTTGAAATGGTTAAAGGTGGACAAATCTCCAGGACCTGATCAGGTGCATCCGAGAACTCTGTGGAAAGCTACAGAAGTGATTGCTGGGCCTCTTGCTGAGATATTTGTATCATCGATAGTCACAGGTGCGCTGGCGGAAGACTGGAGGTTGGCTAATGTGGTGCCACTGTTTAAGAAGGGTGGTACGGACAAACCATGGAACTATAGGCCAGTGAGCCTGACGTCGGTGGTGGGCAAGTTATTGGAAAGAATCCTGAAGGACAGGATGTACATGCATTTGGAAAGACAAGAACTGATTAGGGATAGTCAACATGGCTTTGTGCATGGAAATCATATCTCACAATCCTGCCAGAGTGTTTTGAAGAAGTAACGAAGAGGGCAGAACGGTAGATGTGATCTATATGGACGTGTTCGACAAGATTATCTATGGGAGACTGGTTAGCAAGTTTAGATCGCATGGAATACGGGGACAACGAGCCATTTGGATACAGAACTGGCTCAAAGTTGAAGACAGAGGGTGGAGGTGTTCGGTTGTTTTTCAGACTGGAGGCCTGTGACCAGTGGAATACCACAAGGATCAGTGCTGGGTCCTCTATTTTTTGTCATTTACATAAATGATTTGGATGCGAGCCTAAGAGGTATCGTTAGTAAGTTCGCAGATGACAACAAAATTGGCGTGCAGTGGACAGCTAAGAAGGTTACCTCAGAGTACAACAGGATCTTGATCAGATGGGCCAATGGTCTGAGAAGTTTAATTCAGTTTACTTCATGGAGTTTAATTCAGATAAATGCGAGGTGCTGCATTTTGGGAAAGCAAATTTTAGCAGGACTTATAAACTTAATGGCAATGTCCTGGGGAGTGTTGCTAAATAAAGACAGCTTGGAGTGCAGGTTTATAGCTCCTTGAAAGTGGAGTGGCAGGTAGATAGAGTAGTTAAGGCGGCGTTTGGCATGCTTTCCTTTATTGGTTAGAGTACTGAGTATGGGAGTTGGGAGGTCATGTTGGGGCTATACGGGACACTGGTTCGGCCACTGTTGGAATATTGCATGGAATTCTGGTCTCCTTCCTATTGGAAATATGTTGTGAAAATTGAAAGGGTTCAGGAAAAATTTACAAGAACGTTGATGGGTTTGGAGCATTTGAGCTACAGGGAGAGGCTGTACAGGCTGGAGCTGTTTTTCATTGAGCGCTGGAGGGTGAGGGGTGACCTTATAGAGATGTATAAAATTATGAAGGGTATGGAGATGATAAATGGACAAAGTCTTTTCCCTGGGGTCATGGAGTCCAGAATTAAAGGGCATAGGTTTAGGGTGAGAGGCAGAAGGTGTTGGGTGGCACGGTGGCACAGTGGTTAGCAATGCTGCTGCATAATGCTAGAGACTCAGGTTCAATTCCTGCCTCAGGCTGTGTGGATTTTCTGTGTGGAGTTTGCACATTCTCCCTGTGTCTGCGTGGGTTTCCTCCCACAATCCAAAAATGTGCAAGCAAGGTGAATTGGCCAGACTAAATTGCCTGTGGTGTTAGGTGAAGGGATGAATGTAGGGGAATGGGTCTGGGGGGGCTGTGCTTCGGCGGGGTGGTGTGGACTTGTTCCCACACTGTAAGTAATTAAACGTAAAGGACCTAAGGGGCAACGTTTTCGCACAGAGGGTGGTACGTGTACGGAATGAGCTGCCAGAGGATGTGGTGGAGGCTGGTACAATTGCAGCATTTAAAAGACTTTTGGATGGTTATATGAATAGGAAGGGTTTGGAGGGATATGGTCCGGGTGCAGGCCGGTGGGACTAGATAGGGTTGGGATATCTGCTCGACATGGACAGGTTGGACTGAAGGGTCTGTTTCCATGCTGTACATCTCTATGCCTTTTTAACTCATACAGTGAGTTCGTAAATGCAATTAGTGTGAATGGTATTTGGAGGAATACATCTAATTGGAAAGTTAAAGTTAGTTTGGAGATTGTTCAAGGGAATTGAAATATAGAGGTAAAGGCATCATGAAGCAGTGACATAGAATGTTGGTGAGAGTGTACCTGAGGTATTGAGTGCAGCGTTGGTGATCTAATCTAAGAAAGATTACACTGATTACAGAGGACGTGCAATGGACATTCTCCAGATTAATTCCTGAGATGACAAGAGTTTCTGATGGGGAGAGTTGTCTTGCGACCTCTCCAGTTTCAAAGCATGAGAGGTGATCGCAGTGAAATTTCAAAAATCTATGGTTCATGTGATGTGGTGGAAATAAACAGGATGTTTCTCTAGCTGCCTACTCTATACTTAAGGAAAATAATGACAGGATAAGGGATATGCCATTTAAGACCGTATTAAGGTGGAAATTCTTCCCTCAGAGGGGACTGACTAACACAGGGGCACGGAAGCCTGTTAGCAGGGCAAGATTAAGGAGAATCCCAGATATTCTTCACGTATATCAAGTGGAACAGAACAACCAGGGAACATGTAGGGCCTATTAGTGACTTGCCAAGTTTCATCCAAACTCAAGTTCATGGTAGAAGGGTGTTTGTGTGACTGGAACCCAATTTCCCCAGGTGTACCGCAGAGATCAATGCTGCGTCTCTTATTATTTGTGGTATTCATAAGTGATGTGAATGTGAAGTGGGTAGGGGGAGTGTGATACGTACGTTTGTGTTTGACATAAAGATTGGCCGGGTGGTTGGCAGTGAGGAGGAAGGTCTTATGTCACAGGAAGGTACAGATAAAATGGTCAGATGGTCAGATCAATGGCAGATGGAATGTAACCCTGATAAATAGGGGATACAGTTTGGAAGAAGGAACCAGACAGGGGAGTACTCAAAGAACGGCATCACACTAGGAAGCTCATAGCGTGCTTCTCCACACATCCCTGAATGTGACTAGATATGATAATTGATGAGTTCAGCATGACTGTAGATAAAGCCTTTATTCATTGACCCAAAGATTATCCGAGTTTTATATAGCACTTTGGTAATGCGAAATGAAATGTTTTGTGCAGTTCTGGGAGCCACATCACAGGAAGGATGTGATTGCACTGGATGAGGTACAGAAGAGATTCACCAGGATGCTCCCTGGGATGGACCATATGAGCTGTGGAGAGAGGCTGGATAAGCTCAAGTTATTTATTTTGGAGCAGAGGAAGTTGAGTGGGTAACTAATTCAGGTTTAAGATTACAAGGGACATGGACAGGGTGAATAGACAACAGCTGTTCTTTTTAGTCAAAGTTTCAGCTTCCTTACAGAGTGAAACCAGGGAATGGAGAATGGAGAACAGAGAAACGTGACACAGCTACTTCACTTCTGTCTTCACAGAAAAATACAGAAACAAAGCCTTCCCAGCAATAGGAGAAAACCTGAGTCTGATGAGAAAATGATGTGGAATGAAACTAGTAAATAAACTAATTTGGAGAAATTATTGGAACTGAAAATAATGGGCATAGAAAAAAAAAACAACACAGATTGATGAAATGGGAAACATATTTGAGAAACTGACAGGTAGATTAATTACAGAAAATACAATAGAGGCATTGAACTTGGATTTTCAGCAAGAATTTTAATAGAGTCCCAAGCCTAGTGTGCAAAGTAAAAGCACATGGGATGGGGGGTAATATATGAACATGGTGTTAAAAGGGAGTGTTGACAGGAAACAATGAGGAGGAATAAATGGATGGTTTTCAGTTTGGAAGGCTCATGAGGCATCGTAATGATTGGTGCCGGGGCACCAGATATTCACAATACATCTCAAACATCTCGTTGAGGGAATCAAATGCCAAGTTTCTAAGTCTGCTGACGGAACTAGGATTTTGAAAGTGAGGAGGATGTGAAAAAAAATTAAAGGTGATTGAAACAAACGGAGTGAATGAGTAAACATGTGGCAGATGAAGAGCAGTGTGGATAGATGTGATGTTGTCTACTTTGTTGGGAAACACTTAAATTCCAGCCAACCATTGGAAAAGGGAGTGGTTGAGAAATGGCCATCTATGAAGGGAATTGCACTTTTCTTCTGTTATTGTTTGGACAGACATCTGAGTTCCATGCAGGGCAGTGAGTTCTGAAGACAGAAGCCAATACAGGGAATACATTGGCACACAGACCAGTTTACACAGACCCATCATGTGGGGAGCTGTAACATTGAAAAGAATCTGGGATTTCCCTGTACACAAGTCACTGAAAGCAATATTGCAGGGGCAGAAAGCAGTCAGGAAGATAAATGGGGTGTTGAACCTTATTTCAGGTGGGCTTGAGTCCAGGAGTAAGGGTGTCTCAGTGCAGCTGTACTGGCCCTTGGTTAGACTTCAACTCGAACATTGTGCAGTATTGTGTGCAATTTTGGTGTCCGTACCGAATAAAGGACAAACCTGACATTGAGGGAGAGCAGTGAAGGATGAACAGACTGATCTCTGGGATGACAGACTTTTTGTGGGAGCAGAGTTTGGGGTGACTGAGCCTGTATCCCATGGGATTTAGGAAAATGAGTGGAGATATCAGTGAGATATATAAAACACTGACAGGGTAAGGTAGATTGGAAGCAGTGATGATAATTCCCCTGGCTGGGAAGTCTAAAACAAGAGGCCACAGTATTAAATACAGATGGGTCACATTGCATTTAGATACGAATAAATGTCTGCACTCAGAGACTGGTGAACCTGGGAATTCTCTCTCACATAAGGCTGTGGAAGACAAGGCACTAAAGACTAATAAGGATGTCTAGACACCAAAGGATGGGGGAGAGAGCAGGAGTATGGTGTAGAAATAAAGGGTCAGCCGTCATTATATTGAATTGGATAGCAAACTCGACAGACCAAGGGGACGACCACAGTTCCTATTTTATAGCTTCACAAGGTTAATCACATTAAGGGGTGTGTAAAGTGTGTGGGGAAAGTGCATTGAGGAGATGTTCAGACATTAACTAGAATGGGGCAGGCTCAATGTGCTGTATGGCCTATTACATTCCCGATGTTTCTGTGTGGTTTGTGGGAAAGCTGTGTAAATGTTGTCACAAGTTCGCAGATGTTAGGAAGGACGTCTCTGCTGGCTCAACAGGACTGTGTTTACCATTCCCTTTTCCATACCGATGTTGGGGTCTGGGTATTCTGTCAGGTTTTATCCTTTTAGACTTCAGAGCAGTTTGATACGATAGAGTGTCTTGCTTGGCCTTTTCAGAGACCATTGAAGAGTGTATCACATGTCTGTGTGTTTGGAGTCACTTTTAGGCCAGACCAGGAAAGCACGGGAGATTCACTTCCTGAAAGTACATTGGGGAAGGAAATTGGTGTTTACAATCGACATTGACTTCAAGGCCATTGTTACTGACACCAGATTTGAGATCTCGATATTTTATTAATTGTTTTTAACTTCCACCAGCTACCAGAGCATTAGCCTGGTCTGGATTATTCATCCAGTGACTTTTCCAAAACAGCACCATCTCCACATGGGGACCGATCGGAAACCACACTGAGCAAGTTTATGTCTGTGCTGCTTGACAGCTCTATCAAAACGAACTCCCAATTTGACTATCATGATGAGACTGAGAGGGTTGTAATTGTCCAGATTGTAATTATTCCCCGACACTGAGTAATTTTCCACATTGCCAGGGAGATGTCAGATTTGTAGCTGGAAGGAAACCGCTTCCCCAGGGGCACGGCTTGTTGTACAGCACAAGTCTTCAGTCCTATTGCAGGAATGGGGTCAGGACTCATTGCATTTGCCTCTCTACTGTGTTCAGTTTTTCTTCATGGCACGTGCAGCGAATTGAACTGGTTGAAGACTGATCTGTGATCCTGTGGGCATCATGATGACGGCGAATTGAATCATCGACTCAACACCCCTGGCTGAGGACGGTACAGATACAATTCCCTGTTTTTTACACTGATGTGCAGAGCTGATCCATCGATAGAATGGGGATAATTGTGGAGCCCTCTCTAACAGTTAGTTGTTTAATCGACTATCACGATTTTTGGCCGGATGTGGCAGTCTGCAGAGGTTTCATCTGGGTGTATTGACCTTGTGACAATTTCTCTCTCTCGATCATATGATTTGGTTTTATTTGATTTGATAGGATTCGTTGTCGCATGTATCTAAGTGGAGTGAAACTCTTTGTTTATACTCGGTTCTGGCAGATCATAGTGAGAGTTGGAGCTGCCTTTTTTTAGAGACATGGAGTGACCGAAAATTAAAAGTCTACTTCAGCTGTCTGTTTCTGAAGAGCCACAAAATAGACAGAAATTAAAATAGATTGCTTCAGCATCAGTGAAAAAAGGGCCTTTGAACAGGGAACTATTCCAAAGCAAAAGAAAGGATAATCTGATTCGCAAGATTCTGAAACATGCCTATATAGTGGTAAAGAAGGTTTTTCTTTTAAAAAAATGATGATTTGTAACAGAACACAGATGAAAAAATGAAATTGTAGCACAAAAACTTTGAAGAATCACTACAAAAAGTAACTTATTCTGATCTCAGTAAGGATTATTTTCATCCACAAAAATAGCATCTCAAGTTATCTTTCAGAAGCTAGCTGTGCCTTTGAAACTGTTTACAATAGTAATAAGTTCTAGTTAATTATTTGGTAAATAATCATGGACACAGATTTCAACATAATAATAAAACCTTAACGAGATGCCTGGCTTGTCTTGTCGAATTCGCGAAGAAAAAGGTTAACCGTAGATAATAATAATATTGCATATTTTGTATCAGAATCAGCTTTTTACTGTAAAATGTGATCACGGAATTTGATAAGAGATAGCCTGCCCATTGGAGAATAGAATTTATGCAATCCTTCAAGATAAACAATGGGGGATATGACTGAAAAGAGCAGAGCCCCGAACTTTGGAATGCATTATAGAAAGATCCCACGGACTAGAGATAACAACAATGGTTAAACTTCCGAAACAAATAAGAACCTCGGGCTGTCCATGGGAGTGTCCATCATTGATCAATTGTTTTACAAGATTGGTTCTGCAGAAGGGGAGTGGAGGGTACACTGACAAGGTTGTGTACGATCATTTCAACACAGAATGTATAAAAATACTGTCTTTTTAATTTAAACTCGAAGTGTGTCATTGATTTGCCTTCTGATCTAAGCTAAAGATTAAGGAAAGGATTGTCTTCTCATGTCAAAGCCAGATTCGAGGAAGATCCTTTGGGATTCTCCCAGCATTAGCCAGGTTTTGCTTGAATTAAAGTCCATTCCGTACCTGTGTCCTGTCTGCCTCCTGAGTCTTTGTCCCTAGCTGGGGAATCTCGCTCCTACAATAAGCAAGGACATACAGGTCATAGGGTAAAGGAAAAACTTAGACTGAGGCATAAAGGCTACACCAGAAAGGGCATGCAATAGGCAACATCAATGTGTGCAAGATCAGCATTATTTGAAGTTAGAGAGTCCATTCCTCAGTTTAATAACGGCTGGGAAGATGCTGTTCATGAGCCGCTGGTTTGTGTGTTCAAGATTCTGTATTGTCTGCATGATGGAAGAGATTGTAGGAGATCCAGGGTACGATGGGTTTTTGTAAATGCTGTCAGAGTTTCGACGGCAGTGAGCTGTGTAAATAGAGACAATGGATAGGACGTTGGTTTCCGTGATGGCATGGGCTGTGCACACAACCTTCTGTCATTTCACTTACTGTCCTGGGCAGGGCTGTGGCCACAGCAGGTCATTATGCACCCAGATAGTTTGCTGTCAGTGGTGCATTTGTAGACATTGATGAGGGTCCTTGTGGACATGTCAAATGTCCTGAGCAGCCAGAGAAAGAAGAGGCTTTTCTTGTGCCATCTCGGCTGTCACGTCTACATGGGAGGTCGGTTATCGTCACTCCAAGCAACTTAATGCTTTCCACTCTTTCAACTTCAGTTCCATTGATGCAGATGGGGGCATGTTCTCCTCATTTCTTTCTGAAGTCATTGATCAGTTGGTTAGTTCTGCCGACGTTGAAAGAGAGGATGGTCTCAGTGCAGCATATCACTAAGTCCACTATTTCGGTTCTGTATTTTGACTTGTTATCATTAAATACCTGTTCTACTATGATGGTGTCATCAGTGAAAATGTAGATGGCATTCGTTCAAAATTTGGCAACACAGTCGTGGGTGTACAGGGAGTATACTAGGGGTCTGAGGACACATCCTTTGGGATTTCAGTGTTGAATGTTATCATGGAAGAGACACACTTACCTATTTTCACTGATTGTGTACTGTGGGTCAGAAAGCTGAGGATCCGATTTCAGAGGGCGGAGCCAAGACTAAGGTCAGGGAGTTTTGTGATTATTCTGAAGGGAATAATGGTGTTGAAGGTGAACCTATAGTCAATGAGCAGGCATCTGACGTGGGTATCCTTGTCGTCCAGGTGTTCCAGGGATATGGCACCCGCTATGGACCCATTCAACTGGAAGGAAAATTGTATGGGATCGAGGCAGGCTGGGAGACTGGAACTGATGTGGGCCATGACTAGACTCTCGACGCATTTCACTCCCCTCAGTCTCCAGCGCTCTAAAGAGGAATGTCCCAGCTTATCCAACCTCTCCCTATGACTCAGACCCTTGAGTCCTGGCAACATCCTTGTAAAGTTCCAGTTTAATACCATCCTTCCTACAGCAAGGTGACAAAAACTGAACACAATGATGAACTTGGACATATTTGGAACTGTAAGTTTTACTCTGCTGCCAATTATTATGCTGCTGTGATATTGCTTTTTTTGTTATTCTGAAATCTTATTATTCATTGAATCCTCTGACGGCAATCCCCTCCGGTGAACGTTCTCCTGACTGCTTGAATTTGAATCAATCTATTTTGTTTGGACTGGTATTTTGATGCCGCTGTATATCAGAGAACAGGAAGAGAAGATGGATGGCAGTGTGTGTCCTTTACTGGACCAGCTTGACTCTCCAGGTACCTAAAGCTTTTATTGTGGACCAGAGTGCCTCAGAATCGTTAAACCACAGAAGGAAGCGATTTAGCCCATTGTAGGTCCATGCACATAGAACATTACAGCTCAGTACCTACAACATCCTTCAGCACTGCCGACAGATCCACCGACCGTATTGACAACCGTAAATTTACTAACTCATCCTTCTACACCCACATTAAGGTCATTCAAAAGGACAGACAACAGTCACTCCAAAGCAGATCCTTGCAGTGTACCACTAGCGACTGAAATCCAGGATGAACATTCCACATCAACTATCACCTTCTGTCTGCTTTGAGCTAGCCGATTTGTGATCCAAACGCTAAATCACCCACAATTCCACATCTCCATATTTTCTGGGAGAAAGTAAGGACTGCAGATGTTTGAGATCAGAGTCGAGATTGTAGCGCTGGAAACGCACAGCAGGTCAGGCAACATCTGAGGAGCGAGGAGAAAATGAAGACTGCTGATGCTGCAGACCAGAAAACTGATGAAGGGCTTACAAGAGAAACATCAACTTGCATGCATCTTGGACGCTGCCTCATCTGTTCTGCTTTTCCAACACCACGCTCTCCATATTTTCTTCAATAGCCTACCATGAGGGACCTTATCAAACGCTTCACTGAAATCCACATACCTCACTTTATTCTTATCCACCTGTTTGGTCACCTTCTCAATGAACTCGGTAAGATTTGTGAGGCATGACATACCCTTCACAAAACCTTGTTGACTATTCCGAATCAAATGTTTCCTTTCTAGATGATAGTAAATCCTATCTCTTATAATCTTTTCCAACACTTTACCCACAACCAAAGTAAGACAGGTATATAATTACCAGGGTTATCTCTTCTCAATTTCTTGAACAAACGGACAACATTTGCTGTCCTCCAATCTTCTGGCACTATTCCTGTAGACAATGGCGATGTAAAAATCCGAACAGTTGGTTGCGTAAACTCCTCCCTAGCTTCTCAGAGAATCCTAGGATAAATCCCATCTGGCCCAGGGGACATATCTATTTTCACACTCTCCAGAACTGCTAACATCTCCACGTTACGAACTTCAATCCCATCTAGACTAATAGCCTGTTTCTCAGTATTGGCCTTGACAGCATTTTCTTTTTCCATTGTGAATCCTGATTCAAATATTAATTTATAGCCTGTCCTATCTCTTCAGACTCCACACATAACTTAACACGACTGTGTTTGATTGCCATTAATCTTCATTTGGTGATTCTTTTATTCGTGACATACTGATAGAATGCTTGAGGGTTTTCCGCGATCCTACTTGCCAAAGACTTGTCATGCTCTATCCTGGCTATTCTTAACTTTTTAAAAAAGTCCTTCCAGGCTAACTTGTAACTCTCAAGCATCCAAACTGAGCCTTCATGTTTCATCTTTACATAAGCCTCCTTCTTCCTCTTGACAAGAGATTCATCTGCTTCAGTAAACCACAGCAGCCTCACTCGACCACTTCCTCCTTTCCTGGCAGGTATAAAATTATCAAGGACACACAGTAGCTGTTGTTTGAAAAAGCTCCACACTTAAATTGTACCCATCCTCTGCAGTTTCCTTCCCCATCCTATGCATCCTAAAACCTTTCCTAATCGCGTCATAATTGCCTTTCCCCCAGCTATAACACTTGTCCTGCAGTATACACCTGTCCCTTTCCATCGCTAAGGTAAACATAACTGAATTGTAGTCACTATCAGCAAAGTGTTCACCTACCTACAAATCGAACACCTGGTCTGGTTCATTACTCAGTTCCAAATCCAATTTGGCCCCGGCCCTTGTTGGCCTATCTACATAATGTGTCAGTAAACCATTCTGCACATATTGGACAAAAACTGACCCATATAAAGTATTTCTACTGTATCATTTCGAATCAATATTTGGAAAGTTAAATTCTTACATAACAACTACTCTGTTATTTTCGCTCCTGTCCAGTATCATCTTTGTAATCCTTTCCTCTACATCTCTGGAACATTTCAGATGGCAATAGAGAACTTTCAACAGGGTGACCTCTCCGTTTTTGTTTCTAACCTCTTCCCATACGACCTCACTAGACGAGTCCTTATCAAGCATCCTTTATACCAACGTAATGCTGTCTTTGAATATCAATGCCACGCTAACCTCCCCCACCCCAACCACCACCCCCGCCCCACTGTTAGTACTTTCCTTTTTTTCAATGAAGCATCTAAACCCCGGTCCCGACAATGATCAGTCCTGTCCCTGCTCTATCCATTTCTCCAAAATGGCCAAAACGTCAAGCTGTACAACAGCACAACTTGCAAACAGGGAGTGATTGGAGGGATGCTAAAAGAGGGTGAGTTGGATAGATCAGAAGACAGCATGAGGGGAGATAGACAGGAACGGACAGAAAATGGAAGTTTTATTTAGAAATTCTCACAGACTGCAAGGCCTTTATCTATTGCCATACCGTTTGAGCACTGTGCGGATACTGGCTGTGGTCCCAGAGCATTTATCGCCAATAATATCACAGAGCTGAGTTGCTGACAGTTAAACAGAGTCCAAAAGGCCAAGTGATTTTTTTATTTCTCTCCAGTGAGAAGGTGATTTAATTTAAATAGACTGGATGAACAGCAGCAGGAACTGAGAACCCCCTCAATACTGAGATAATGCGCCAGAGAATCTCAATGAGGTGGATCACTGACAGAGGGGAAATCAGCATCTCAGCTGTGGGCCAAATAATGATTGAGAAAGATTGCACACCACTTCCGTGGTTTTCTAATGCACATTTCAATTTATGTAGCTCAATATCACGAGTGTATCTTATTTCTTCATATTTCCCACAGTTTAGTACGGACGGAAAATCATTTTGTCCCCGTATTTTGTGTTCAATAAACAGAACTAATACGGTGATAAAGTCCATGTTTTTTTTTAACTTGGTTTACATGATTGACCCATCAGTGGGCCAGCAGGTTGGAGGAATTGTTGAAGGCCTTCCAGCACTCGGGTAGCTGAAGGGCCTCTTCCCAGTGTGGACCCGCCAGTGCTTCAGCAGGGAGGAATTGCTGAAGGCCTTCCCACACTTGGGGGAGAGGCCTTTCAGCTGTCCCAAGTGCAGGAAGGCCTTCAGCATTTCCTCCACCCTGAAGCACTGGTGGGTCCACACGGTGGACTCTGAGAACGTTCCTCTCACTCCACGCCACTCCCCATTTCGATTGAGAGAGAGAGAACCAGTCTTTAAGTAAACTCTTCCAACATTTATACAGTGCATTTGGTGTGTGATCATACTTCACGTTATCCACCATCGCGACAGGAGCCACAATACCTTCATTCTAAAACAGATAACCATTCCCACCAGCTTCTGAGCCCCACAGAGAACATGGGTCTGTCTTCCTGGAGATGGAAGATGCCTCATTGAGGCTTGGCACAAAACATTTGGTTTCCTTCCTCACTGCCGACAAAACACGTTAAAGAATCATTTGTTCCACAGGCAATGGAACCACGAGGAACATTGTGAGCAGTCTATGAGTGCAGTCTCTGCTCCGTTCGTTTTCCAGGTTGGAGCATCAATGACACCATCCTATTCCTGTGTAAGTGTCTCGAGGGGTGAATGGTCTCGTTTTTGTTCCATAGAACAGGTTTAGGGGTCTTACTGGACTCTGCCTGTTCCTGTTTAACAGTTCAATGTACTGACCAGACGCCTCCTCTTCCTGTGGAACAGGCAGGAGGATTGAATGGGCTGTCCCTCTTCTTGATCAGTCATTTCGATGGGCTGAATAGTTTCCACATATCCGGATGTAACCAGCTTGAGGTGCTGAATGAGCTTCTCTTTTAATTGTGGAAATGTGCAGTGCCTGGCCGTTCTGTTACATGAATGTTACTGACACTTTAACAGCACAAACGTGAATGTTGTTTGGGTCTTGCTGAATATAGACACAGACCGGTTCAGGAGCTGAGTGGGGACAAAATGTTCTGAATATTGTGTGATCTTCAGTGATCACTCCACTTCTGATCTTGGGACAGATGGGGGGTGTCGGGAATGGGGGCACATAGACGTTGACGAAGGAGCTGAAGATGTTTGTGCCGAGGAAGTTAATCTGAGGATCTCCTGAAGAGATGTCCCGGGACTGAGAGGATTGTTGGCCACCGACGACAAACATCTTCCTTTGTGCTCTGAAAGACCCCAACCACTGAGGAGGTTAGACCTGATTCTCATTAAGCTCAAAAAACTAGGTGGTCCCGATGACATCCTCAGTCAACTACTGCCTTGATATCAAGGCCATTCACTCTTTCTTGAGCCCCTGTGTTCACCTCTTGTTTATATTAATAGGTGACGGTGTATGGGTAGAGAGTGTTTTCCTCTCACAGAGGGTAATCAATGTCAGGAATTATCTGGACTAGAGAGTTAGGGGAGCGACATCACGGAAAGTATTTAAAGAGGTGGTACATGAATCTTTGACCTGTCAGAGAGCTGTGGAATGTGAAGAACTGGGCATTATGGAGGAGTTAATGCGAACAGGAGATCAGCCATGATCATATACAATGGCTTGATCGTCCGAATTACATATTCCTGTTCCTTATGTTTTCATTTTCTGTAATTTCAAAGTAAACAGCTGTAATTCTCCTGGATGTTCTGTTATTGAACGTTGTAATCAGAGAGAGCAAAGCATTTTTGAGTCATGTCTGAGTGAGGCTCTACCATGCACTATGATCTTATTAAAGTCTCAGCAGCACTTTTCTGTCAGTGTACCATTTTACTACATTCATTTGTCTATCAAATGTCTGACATAGACAATTTTGAACAAATGGAAATATCCAGGCACCACAATCTTCTGGGGAAGGGAATTCACACCTTCACAAACCTATGAGAATCTCTGGTTCATCTTCTGACCAATGTTGGAGGGTCACTCATGCCTTTTCCCACTCCTCTATTGGTGAAAGCAAATTTTAAATGTAACCAGTTGAGTGCTGTGTCCAATGATATAGGTATCGGACTGGGTAATTTTCTAGAAAAATCTGAGACACAGAAATTTGAACTGTGAACAAATGGTAAAATGATAGAATGTCCCAAATGTTTTTCTGACTTTGAACATATTCTGCTAACACAAATGTTTGGGAATGCGGATTTCTTCCCGGAGCAGTTGAATTTGGCTGAATTCCCTTTGCTTCGAGCTGTACAGAGATTCCTATGAATCCTCATCAGGAATCCTCCACGAGTGGTAAAGATGACTCTGGATTTTTGTGCTCTCACGTCTTGTTTTCAGGCAGAATAAAGTAAGAGAGAGAGACCAATTGGCTGCTGCTTCTGAAGCAAGTAATATTTTTCTCCGTCTCTGTGCGGAAAAAAAAATCAAGAATGTCAACTGAAAACCAAACTGGACCATATGCACGCTCCATGTACATTCTCTGGAATGGATGATATTAGACTGTATGCTGTATACAGCATTATTGCTGTTGTTGTGCACAGTGCCTTTCATTAGCAAATGAAAATAATGTGCCCGTTTTATGATTTGATGAGATGTTCATATACATCTGCGTAATTTATAAAAATGGTTTGATATCTTCATAATATTTGTGTTAATAACAATGTATATCATTCAAAAAGTTATTATCTAGCTTTATTCTTCTTAACAAGAGAAAATATGTATCCAGCTGAAAGACTTCTCTGAAAATCGTGGTTTAATAAGATTTCTCATCTTAGATCTAAACAGATAATCCCGATTAAAAAAGGCCTTCATTTCAAGCGTCAGTCAAGGGAAGCATCTTTGAACATCTTTGAAAGGAATTGTATCCGGTTGTATTTTTAGTTTAGAGGATCAAAACTGCACCCAGTGTATCTGATGTGGTCTCAGCAATGCCCTGTACAGATACAGTGAAATATTCCTAATTAAACCCAATACCCGTTGCCACAAACAGCATCATTCCACTTACATTCCGAATCACTTGCTGCATCTGCAGACAGAATTCATATGAATCTTGTACCAAGAAAATGAAAAACATCTGCAATCTCTCTCCATTTAAATTGTTCCCGACTGCAATAGACAACTCACATTATATTATTTCTGCTGAGGATACGCTCACTAACCTTCCCTGTCTACATCATAATGCAGATTCACTCCCTTCATTTGAAGATCTATTGAATGATCATTTTGGTGTACAAGGTAGTTCAGCTTTGATCCATTCAGTCCCTTCATCCAGATATTTTACATAGATTATTGATCATTGATGACCCTACAGTGATCTCTGAGTCAAAACTAGTTAGTGTTTTGTTTAAAAAATCATATATCTCTACTATTTCCTGTTCGTGACAACATCCCTGTTCCTGTGCAGCAGTTCAGGCGGGTTGAATGGCCTCGTCCTGGGCTGTGTAATGTACTCAACGAGCTAAAATACTTCATCCTATATTCCTGTGTAATTCTTTGGAGGGGCAGAATGGTCTCCTTCTGTCTCATTGTAACGATCCAGTCTGGTTGAATGGGATGGTCGTCTACCCTGTAATCGCATCGAGGGGTAGATTGAGGGAAAAACGCATGGGGTAGGGAGAGCAGTATATCTCTGTAACGGCCGGGAGGGTGGATTGAGGGAACAACACATTGGAAAGGGGCAGCAGTTGGCCATTTGGTGGCACCATTCCGAATGCTCATGGCTGATCCGAGTGTGTCTAACCATCCGTCTCCTGTCTGTTCCCAATAAACATTGACTCTCCTGTCCGGCAAAGAGCAGGCAAGCTCAAAATAAAATACCTAAATTAACCGAGTCTTCACTGCTCCCTGAGGATGAGGACACCACAGACAGCACAACAGTAAAGGGAAAGGGACATCCTTCTTTCATTGTGGGACACATTTTTTTTAAAAACTGTGTTAACCTCATATCAAACCACTGCCCCTTTTCGGATATAGTGGTACAATAACTAAGAATAGACATGAACTATTCTGCCCTCCAATGTTTTCCCATATTACCACTGACTGTTTCCAATCAAATATGTTGCTGCTGTCTCAGGAAGAGAATACCTGATAGCATAACACCACACGAGCATTTAAAAAAGGAGCAGAATTAGACCATTTGGCCTATCGAGTCTGATATACCATTCAGTCATTTCGCATATGTTCCTCTACATCATTCTCCGACCTTCTCCCTAGAATCCTTGATCTCCTTATTAATCAAAAACGTATTTAGTTGTGTCTTAATGGCACTCGTGTCTGTGTCTTAATGTGCATTTAAGTGTGTGTCTCCATGTGCTTCTTACTTTTTTATTTCTGTGACTATGTGTGTCTGTCTTTGTATCAGCCTGTGTGTTTCTATCTGTGTTTGTGTCTATTTGTGTGTGACTGTTTATGTCTTTGTGTGCTTCTCCGTGTGTGCATGCTTATCTCCTTGTATGCATTGTGTATGTTACTATATTGGGGTATTTTACCAATACGTCTGTGTATATCAATGCCTGCATCTCTGTGCAATGGGGTATCTGTTCTTCTACGAGTGAGAGAGATGAGGTTGTAACTGACAGCCGGTTTGAATTGAGAATTGCTCTTCACTGAACACTACTCCTTATTCGGTTGGTGGGACGTGGATGTTTCAGATACTCAACACAATGCCTACTGGTCCTCTCCGGCTCTCTCCAGGTTCCTCCCCACATATCAGGGTAGGGGGTTGAGGGAACGGATATCCGGCACTCCACCACCTGGCTTGGCCCTTTCTGTCCTATTCCAGGCTGTTTCTCCTGGAATGGGAGACAGGGAGGGAATGAGTGAGGGTGGGAGTGGATGGCCCTGATGTTAGTGCTGGACTAGGTGAGGTGTGACATGGTGAGGTGGCTGGAGGGAGTCTGTCCATAGTGTTGTATCCATGTAGTGCTATTAGTGTGCGGGGCTATTGCATCAGGGGCAGAAAATGTGGGGGAGGGAAGGTGCTGAATTCAACAGTGAGTGTGGTCGTACTTGAGCCTTATTTGGAGAAAGAGTGTGAGCCTTGGTCGGGGGTAGGTGCTATAAGAGACATACAGTGAGTGTGAGGGAGCAGTGAGAATATACAGTGACACTTATCCTTACAGAGCGCAATGGATATTGATGCTTGTCCTGTATTCCTGGACATGTCTTCAGATCATCTCAGCATCGAGGTGATCCTCCCCGAATGTCTTATCCAAGTCTATCACTAACAACGACACAGGCTCTGTCCCTCAGATTCCACAGAATGAGTTTGGGTGGGTCTTACAAATTGCAAGGAGAAACAAACTTTTGTATATATCTGAACCAAAACTGTCGCACAAATATTTTGCAACATATGCTCTGGAAATTATATATGCAACTGTATGTAAAGGGAAGCTATGACATAGTGATATTATCGCTGGGCTCATAACCCAGAGACCCAGGTAATGTTCTGGGGACATGGTCTCAAATCCTGCCATGGCAGATTGTGGAATTTGAATTCAATAATTATCTGGAATCTAGGGTTTATGATGATCAGGAATCCATTCCTGATTGTTGGAAAAACTCATCTGGTTCACTAATGTCCTTTAGGGAAGGAAACGGCTGTTTTTATCTGGTCTGGCCTGCATGTCACTCCAGATCCAAGGCAACGCTGTTGACTCATAACTGCCGTCTGGCATGGCAAGGAAATGCTGGTTATCCAGCTAAGTCCCCATCCTGTGAATGAGTAACAAATACTCGTGGGTTCTGCAGTAATAATGGATGGTGTCAAGATGCATCGAGACTGAGTTAACTAAGTGACTGCTAATGTTGTGAAAAATAAATTCCATAAGTGTGTATCAGGTGGGTTGGAGAGTATGTTGTGAATCAAACTAGAGAGCAGATTATTTCGGATTTGGTGTTGTGTGATACTGATTAAGGATGATCAGCCATGATCATATTGAATGGTGATGCAGGCTCGAAGGGCAGGATGGCCTACTCCTGCACCTATTGTCTACTGTCTATTGTCTATTGTCTATTTTCTATTGTGTGGTCGGAAGCACTAATTACTAACCTTGCTCTGAAGCAGCTTTGGAGGAATTGTGACATTAATATGTTGTATTTTACACGGCGTCTGTATTCAATGTGGAATGTTTGAACATTCTGGTCAAACATCATGGAAGCCCAGAGGTTAGAGGGTCAGGTTCGCTCCAGTGAATTGGGAAAATACAATAAAACATTCAGTAGGAGAACAATGGTTGTTAGACCCATATAGTCTTACAGTACGGAGACAGGCCATTCGGCCCAAACTAGTCCATTCCGAACAAAATGTCCATTCAGACTAACCTCATTTCCCTGCCATTTCCCTGTATCCTTCTAATCCTTTCCTACCTGTGTTTTTGTTCAAATGTATTTTAAATTTTGTGAATGTATCCGCCTCAACCACTTCTGCTGTCAGCTCATCCCATATGCATACCACCCTGTGTGTAAAAGAAATTGCCCCTCAGGTTCCCTTTTACTCTTTCCCCTCTGACCTGAAATTGATTACCTCTAGTCCGTGATTGCCCAATCCTGTGGAAAAAACGACTGAGTGCATTGACTCTATCCATGTTTCCCATGATCTTATACACTACTATCACATCCCCCTCAGCCTCATACAGTCTAAAGTAAAAACTCCTAGCTTGTTCAACCTCTCAGTATAACTCAGACCATTGAATCTTGGCAACATCCTTGTAAATTTTTTCTGCACTTTTTCCAGTTTAATAACATCCTTCCTCGAGCAAAGTGAACAAAACTGAACATGACGCTACAAGTATGGACTCACCAACATCTTGCATAACTGCAACATAACTCCCTAATTTCGATACTCAGTGCTCGAACTGATGAAGGCCAGTGAGTCAAAAGCCTTTTTCAGTGCCTTGTCTACCTGGGACTGCACTTACAGAAAACCGAGCACCTGAATTCCAAGGTCACTCTGTTCCCCTGCACTCCTTAAGGCCCTGCCATTCACCATGAAACTCCTGCCTTGATTTGACTTTCTAAAATGCAAGAACTTACACTTATCTGATTTAAATTCCATTTGACATTTCTCGGCCCACTTCCCCACCTGATCAAGGTACTGCTGTAATTTCTGAAATTTCTGATAACCTTCCTCACTGTCCACGATACCACCTATTATAGTGTCACCTTGAAACTTACAAATCATGCCTGTACATTCTCATCTCAATCATAGATATGTGTAATATATGAATATATAGTCCCAGCACCGACCCCTGAGGCATTCCACTCATCACAGGCCTCCAGTCCGACAAGCATCCTTCCACGATTACCCTCTTCCTCCTATCATCAAGCTAATGTTGGACCTAATTTGCCAGCTCCCCCTCAATTCCATGTGATCTAACCTTCCAGAGCAGCGTACCATGTGGAACCTTATTGAAGGCCTTAGTGAGGTCTATATATACAACCATGCCCTTGCCAAAGTTACTGGTCACTTCATCAAAGCAGTCTAACAAATTTGTGAGCCATAATCCCCCATTCACAAGGCCCAGTCTTTCCAAATGCATGTATATCTTCTCCCTCAGAATCTTCTCAAGTAACTTTCCTGCTACAGATTTTATGTTTACTGGTCGAAAGTTCCCCGGTTTTTATTTGTAGCCCTTCCTGAATAACGGCACAGCATTCACTACCCTCCATTCCTCCAAGACCTCACCCATTGGCTCCCGATGATACAAAAGTACCAACCAGGGCCCCCGCTATTTCTTTCCTGTCCTTCTGCAGTGTTCCTGAATATATATGGTCCGGACCAGATTTATAGAAATACTACAAAATCTGAAAATTTATTTCTATTTATTTCAGGTAAAACACCCAAGAGTGAGAAAGTGAGTTAACAATGATTAGCATAATAATTTAAAGATTATATTAATCACTGGAAGTGACTTCAGAAGAATTCCACACGTTGTGGAATCCTGAGAATTCTCAGAAATTTATGATCCAGAAAAGGAGGGCCATGAAACGGGTAAAGAAATCAAAAAGCGACCATGCATGCAAACAAACAGGAACACAAAGACTGCAAAAATCTATGTTCTATATTTCAAAGGAAAGGAGAAAAGCATAGTCAAATGTGGAAATCTGCAATCAGGAGAGACGAGCTTATTATGGATAACAGGGAAATGGCCAAGCAAATAACCAGTTAGCTCGCATCTGTCTTCATGGAGGAAGGTCCAGAAAATCACCCAGAATTACGACGTCATCATATAGGACTTGTGGATCGAAAGACATAAAGTCAATTTATATCAGTAACAAGGCTCTACTTAACATACAGCTGGATTGAGCATTGCTAACATTGACAAACCAGATGTACCTCATACCACAATGTTAAGAAATAAACCACAAATAGAAGTATTTGTTGCACTGTCGATGACTGTGTTAATTACGAAGTGCATTCTGCATAGTCTGGATCCAAGCACTACAGATGAACGGTAGTGATCCCAGCATCTACAAAGGGAAGAAGAGATCGTGTAGAGAACTGCAGATCAATTAAATTGACATTTGTGGGGAAACTGTTGGAATCTATTATATAGAATGTGATATTCGTTATTTAGAAATTAACAGCAACATTGGAGAGAATCAGTATGTATTTCTGAAAGGGAAATCATACTTGACAAGCTTTGGAATTGTTTGAAGTTGATTCTTACAACATAGATAATGGGGAACCATTACAATTGGCGTATTTTAGATTATCAGAAGGCTTTCTATAAGAACGCACACAATGAGTTCGTAAATGCAATGAATGTGAAGGGTATTTGGAGGAATATATGCAAATGGTAAGTTAAAGTTTGTATTGCCTTCCTTTAAGGGAGTCAGATTATAGATGGAAAGACATGTTGAAGCAGTTTAACAGCGTGTTGGTGAGTACTGTACCTGTAATATTGAGTTCAGTTTTGGTCACCAAATCTGAGAAAGAATATACTGAGGAGAGGGTGGAGTGGATAGGTGGAAAAGAAGATAGACCACCTATCCAATCCACACTTACCTCCTCATCACCTTCATCCCCTCCCCCACTCACCCATTGTACTCTATGCTACTTTCTCTCCAGCCCACCCTCCTCTAGCTTATCTCTCCACGCTTCAGGCTCACTGCCTTTATTCCTGATGAAGGGCTTTTGCCCGAAACGTCGATTTCGAAGCTACTTGGATGCTGCCTGAACTGCTGTGCTCTTCCAGCACCACTAATCCAGAGTCTGGTTTCCAGCATCTGCAGCCATTGTTTTTACCTCATGGAAACCTGCTGCCAGGGCAAGATTAGGGAGAATTCCCAGATATTCTACAAATGTGTACAGCGGAACAGAATGACCAGGGAACAGGTAGGACTCATTAGTGACTTGCCAAATTGCATCCAAATAAAGTTTAGTGGTAGAAGACACAAGGTGGAGGTTGACTCCTTGTGTGACTGGAGGCCAGTGTCCAATGGTATACTACAGGGATCAGTGCTGTGTCCCTTATTATTTGTGATTCGGAGGTGCTGGTGTTGGACTGGCTGGACAATGCTAAAAATCGCATAACACCAGATTATAGTCCACCAGGTTTATTCGGCGGCACTACCTTTCAAAGTTCTGCTTCTTCATCAAAGCGCACAATCACCTGATGAAGAAGGAGCGCTTCGAAAGTTAGTGCCTCCGAACAAACCTGATGGACTCTAACCTGATGTTGTGTGATTTTCAACTTTAATATTTGTGGTAATCATAAAAGATGTCGCTGTGAATATGGACGAGGGGTGGGGAGTGTGATAAGTAAGTTTGTGTTTGATACGCAGTTTGCCCGGTTGGTTGGCAGTGAGGAGGAAGGCCTTAAGATACCGGAAGATATTGATGGTATGGTCAGCTGGGAAGATCAATGGCAGATGGAATGTAAACCTGATAAATATGAGGTGATACACTTTGGAAGAAGGAACCAGACGGGGGAGGACTCGATGAATGGTAGCACACTAGGAAGGTCAGAGGGTGCTTCTCCACACATCCCTGAATGTGATGTACAGGTTAATACACAGTTTGGGAAAGCATAAGGGACTGTAAACATAACCTTGATTCATTGAGGCACAGATTATAAGAGCTATGCAGAACTTTGGTGATGCCAAGGTGGAATACTGTGTGTAGTTCTGGGAATCACAATACAGGAAGGATGTGACTGCACTGGAGGGGGTGCAAAGGAGATTCACCAGGATATTCCCTGGGATGGAGCACATCAGCTATGGAGAGAGGCTGGATAAGCTCGGGTTGTTTAGTTTGGAGGAGAGCAGGCTGAGGGGGGTGTGATTCTGAAGGATAGGTTCCGAGGAGCATGGACAGTGTGGATGGACAGCAGCTGTTCCTTTTCGTCAAAGGGCCACACTTTTAAAGTGAAGGGTTTGGGGTTTAGTGAGGATTTGAGGATTGCTTTTCACCCAGAGTGTGTTAGGGTCTGAAATGCTTTTCTTGAGAGGCGAGTTGTCATGGTAACCTCAAAACCATTAGAAAATACACGGTAGTGCTCTTAAAATGCCTTAAGATCCACGGCTACGGGTATTGTGTTGGAAAGTGGGACGAATGTAGACCGTGCTGTATTTCTGATAGTACAGAGTCTTTGCTTCAGTGATTGTACGGCTGTGGAAGGCCAATCACTGAGTACCTTAAAATAGGAATTGGTAGGATTCTGAAAAATATCTTAACAAACTTTTTACGCAAAACTTGTAATATTTTCTGAAAATATGTCAATGGCAAAATTAGGCGAAAAAATGTGCAGCTTTCCTACAGTTTGATGCCAGATAATTGAGGACCGGGAAATAGCAGAACTATGGAGCAAATACTTCAGTCATGCCTTCACAGAAGAAAGCAAAACAAAAAAGAAAACCTCCTAGCAATATGAGGGAACTTTAGTCTGGTGAGATAAAGGGAATAGAATTAAATTATCAACTAAACGGTTTAGAGAAAGTATCAGACTGAAATTAATGGGCATAGACAAACTCAACAGAGATTCATGAAATAGGAATCATATTTGACAAAGTGGCTTTTAGCAAAATTATGTAGAAACTATCAATGAAATACAAATAGAATTTCAGAAAGATTTGTGATAAATCCCCAAGCCTATTGTACAAATTTGAATCCTGTGGGACTGGGGCTAATACATGGACATGGTTCTCGAAGGACAGAGCTGGCAGGAAACAGTGAGTAGGAATAAAACAACGTTTTTTTTATGGAAGGCTAGGAGCATACAGCAAGGATCGTGGCTTGGGCGCCAGCTATTGCCAATACACATCATATATTTGGTTGAGTGTCTCAAATGCAATATTCCCAAGTTTGCTGACAGCACTAAACAATGTCAGGTTGTGAGTGGGTGAGGAGGATGTAAAAAAGCTCCAAGGTGACTGAGACAATTGAAATGACTGGGCAAATACGTGGCGGATGGAGAGCAATGGGAGAGATGAGATGTTGTGTCCTTTGGTGGGAACAATAGAATGGCTGCCTATCATTTGAAAAGGGAGTGGTTGAAAAATGTTGCATTATAAAGGAACTTAAGCTGCATTTTTATTTATTTCTGAGCAGCCCTCAGAGTCCATGTCAGGCAGTGAGTTCTGTATCCATGAGTCAATATTGGTAATGGCATTGGCACGCTGACCAGTGTATATAGACCCAGCAAGTGGGGAGCTGTAACATTGAAAGGAATCTGGATCCCCCTGTACCTCAGTCACTGAGAGCAATATTTCAGGAGCAGCAAGTAGGGAGGAAGATAAATGCTGTATTCAACTTCAATTCAGGGGGATTTGTGTACAGGAGTAAGAGTATCTTACTTCAGCTGTACAGGGCCTTGGTGAGACACCATCTCGAACATTGTGCAGCATTGTGTGCAGTTTTGGTCTCTGTTCCTAATAGAGGACATACCTGACATTGAGAGACAGCAGTAAAGGATGACCAGACTGATCTCTGGGATGACAGACTTGTTATGGGATCTGAGTTTGGAGGGACTGGACTTGTGTTCCATGCGGTTTAGGAAAATGAGTGGAGATCTCAGTGAAATATATAACACTCTGATTGGGTGAGACAGAATGGAAGCAGGGATGGTAATTCCCCAAGCTCGGATGTCTAAAGCAAGGGGCCACAATATCAGCTACAGACAGGCCGCTTTGCATTGAGGTGAGAATAAATGCCTAAATGCTTCCCCAGGGGGGCACGGCTTGTTGTGCAGCACAAGTGGTGTCAGGGCCCACTGCATTAGTCATATCTACAGTGTCCAGCTGTTTTTTTTCATGTCACGCAGTGAATTGAATTGGTTGAAGCCTGCCATCTGTGATTCTGTGGGCATCATGGTGAGGGTGAGGTGGATAATCGACTCAACACTTCTGGCTAAGGATGGTGCAGATACTGCATCTTTACACTGTCATACAGGGCTGTTCCATTATTTAGGGTGAGGATATTTGTGGGGTCCTCTCTTCCAGTAAGTAGTTTAATGGTCCATTGACTTTTATGCATGGAATTGACAGGACGACAGAGCTCAGATCTGATTTGTTAGTCTTGGGGTCATCTCTTTCTGTATCAGATGTTAGTCCTGCTGTTGTAGTGTAACCAGTCGAGTGCGGTAGCTTTAATGGATTGTCGTCAGGTTTAGGTGCACGTGATTCCGACCCGACCATGTTCACCCACACTTGTCACTGACCCATGGATCGGCTTCATGGTAATGGTAGATGGATGGACTATCCTGGGGGAAAAGTTACAGATTGTCATTGAAATCTACAGCATCAGATGATAAACCAGTTTTAGCTGCAATATCTACAATTCAATTCTACTGACTGCCCCCCAGTTCATACCGAGACCCATTCACCCATCAGCCCTGTACTCAGTGACCTACTCTGGTTTCTGATGCGGAAATACTTACATTTTCATCTTCTCATTCTGCTGGAAGTCTTTACTTGGTGTCACGCCTCCAATTTGTTACATAAACTATATCCATTTAAGGTACTAATCTGAATCTTTTCCTTGCAGTAATGCCATCTTCTGTATTTGAAGTGAACGTGTTTTCCTCTGTTTTTCTCCCTGACCATGAATCAGAGCTCTGCAGTGTCAGTGATACCAGCCTTGTGCAGTTTCAGAGTCAAGGAACTTGTCACCATGCGTTTCTGTTCAGTTCCCAGTGTATGGCGCTCCATGTTGGACAGGATGTTTGGGCATCTTTGACAATATGTCGTTGGAAATTGTTCAACAAATAGAAATTGCTGAAGAAATTGCTAAATGTGTTGCAGAATTTTCTGGAGTGAATGCAGAGTTAAATTTTCAGGTCCAGTGAACATTCTACAAAGGTTTTTGCATTTTTATTTCCAGTATCCATAGGTATTTGTTTAATTGAAGATTTGTTCTGTGCCTACTCATTTCTGGAGAAACTCAGCAGGTCTGTCAACATCTGCAGAGACAGAGAAACAGAGTTATCGGTTCCAGTCCAGTGTGACAATTCATCGAAACTGAATACAATTGCAAAATGCTCTTTTAATCCCTTGCCAGAAGTGGAGGATGGGTGGCAGGGAAAAGAGGGTGTGGCAAAAGAAAAACGGGCTTTTAGCAGTGGTGAATGAGAAGATTCTGTAAAACGGGTCGAATTTAAGGTGTGAATGGAGGAAAGGGGTTCTCTCTATTGAATGCAAGATAAAGAAGACACAACCATACAAAGTCATACGGAGGCCAGGAGGGAGAATGTTGACCATGTGGTATAAGACCATAAAGACCATAAGACATAGGAGTGGAAGTAAGGCCATTCGCCCCATCGAGTCCACTCCGCCATTTAATCATGGCTGATGGGCATTTCAACTCCACTTACCTGCATTCTCACCCTAGCCCTTAATTCCTTGTGACATCAAGCATTTATCAATCCCTGCCTTGAAGATATTTAGCCTCCTGGCCTCCACTGCACTCTGTGGCAATGAATTCCACAGGCCCACCACTCTCTGGCTGAAGAAATGTTGCTGCATTTCTGTTCTGAATTGACCCCCTCTAATTCTAAGTTTGTGCCCAAGGGTCCTAGTCTCCTCACCTAACGGAAACAATTTCCTAGCGTTCATCCTTTCCAAGCCATTTAATACCTTGTAAGTTTATATTAGATCTCCCCTTAACCTTCTAAACTCTAATGAATACAATCCCAGGATCATCAGCCGTTCCTCATATGTTAGACCTACCATTCCAGGGATAATCCGTGTGAATCTCCGCTGGACATGCTCCAGTGCCAGTATGTCCCTCCTGAGGTGTGGGCCCCAAAACTGGGCACAGTACTCTAAATGGGGCCTAACCAGAGCTTTATAAAGTCTCAGTGGCACAAGATTTATGATATAAATCTGGCCACAGATACATTTTCACTGTCGTAATCATCACCCCCTTTAGATAAAGGAATTCAGGTGCTTGACTTCTTATTGACACTAGTAAGCGTTTCATGCTGCCTTAGTATTGTAACATGGAGAAAAACAAATCACAGTATGACGTTTGGGCTGAGTGTTGGTTACCTGTCATTTTTAAAATTGTTTCAGTTTTGCAGTGCTCATCTTTAAACGCTTGTTTTTGAAGTTAGTATCAGATGGAGTGTAGGATGTTGAGGAGTGACATTATAGAAACTTAAAAAATCATGAGAGGTATGGAGAGGGTGAATAGCCAAGGTCTTTTCCACAGGAAAGGGGAATCCAAACATAGAGGGAATAGGTTTAAGATGAAAGAGGGTAGATTTAAAAGGGATGAAGGTTCAGCGTTCTTACACAGAGGGTGGCGTGGGTATGGAATGGGCTTCCTGAGGAAGAGTGGGAGATGCAAGGAGAGCTACAACATTTAAAACTCATTTGTACAAACATGTGAATGGGAAACATTTAGAGGCCTTTGGGCCAAATGAAATCAAATGGGACGAGCTTAATTTGGAAATCTTGCCCAGCATGGACATTTAGAAAAGCTTCACGCAGAGTCAGGGTGGGTTTGTGAAAGGGAAATGATATTTTACCCTGTAAAATCATGTAAAGTATTTTTGGAGATGCCTGAAAATGTAACAACGGACTTGATAAAGGGGATCGGGTGGACACAAGGCTTTCCAGAGATTTTCCACAAGGTATTACACATTAAAAGTTCTTGCACAGAACAGAAGCTCCAGGATGTCGGATACTGTATTAACATGGGATGATGATTGTTTAACACAGAAATCGGAGAGTCAGGATTAATGGATCTTTATGGTAAAGGTTTATCTGCTGGAGTACCACAAATATCAGTCTGATGGCATCAGTTATTTGCAATTTATACTGACAGCCTGAAGGAGGGAACTGAGTGCAATATACATCCAAGTTTATGGATGACACTGAGAATCAAAAGGCAGGCTGTTATTTAATGGAGAGGACTTCCAGAAAAGGAACAGTAAAGGCATTGGAGTCTTCCTGTGTATGAAACATAAAGTCAGCATGATGATGCAGCAAGTAACTTGGATGGTACATTTGGCAGTTTCCTGGGAAGAAAGGGTTGTGTTATAGAGAATCTCTAAAATGGTGAGGCGATTATACATTGGGGTTTAAATGAATGAGGAGTGATACTGCTCAAACATACAAGACACAGAAGGGGTTGGAGAAGGTAGAGGTTTCCATTCTTGTGCAAAGTGTCGAACTCGAGGATATAGATACCGAATATGGAAAATCCTCCAAGCTGATCAACACTTGGAGGAAGCACTGAGGGTACCACGGACGCAAGATGTACTCTGGGTAGAGGATTTCAATGTCCACCTTCAAGAGTATCTCAGCTACAGCAATACTGATCGAGCTGGCCCGGTCCTAAAGGATATAACTGCTAGACTGGTACTGCGGCAGATGGTAAAGGAACCAACAAGAGGAAAATACATATTGACCACAGACTTACTAATCTGCCAGTTGCAGAAGTATCTGTTCATGACAGTATCGGTAAGAGTGGCCACTACATAGTCATTGTGGAGACAAAGTCACACCTTCACGATGAGAATATCCTCCACCAAATTGGGTGGTAGTATCACGGTGCTAAATAGGACAGACTTCGAACAGATCTAGCAGCTCAAGTCTGGGTGTCCATAAGGTGCTGTGGTTCATCAATAGGAGCAGACTTGTACACCCACACAAGCTCATGGCCTGGCATATCCCCCTCACAACAATTACCATCAATCCAGAGGATCATCATTGGTTCAATGGAGTGTGCAGGAGGGCGGAGTAACACCAGGCAAAACTGCAAATGAGGTGTCAGCCTGTTGAAGCCACCAAACAGGACTACCTGTGCGCCAAACAGCAGAAGCAGTAAGTGATAGACAGAACTAAGTGATCCCACAAGCAAAGGATCAGATCTAAGTTCTGCAGTCCTCCCACATCTAGTCGAGAAACGTTGGGGACAATTAAACAATTCACTGGAGGAAGAGATTCCACAAATAACCCCTTCCTCCATGATGGAAGAGCCCAGCACTTCAGTGTATAAGATAAGGCTGATACATTCGCAACAATCTTCAGTCAGAAATGCTGAGTGGATGATCCATCTCAGCCCCCTCCAGTGGTCCTCAGCAATTCAGTTACCAGTCATCAACCAATTTGGTTCAGTCCACACGATATCCAGAAACGATTGGAGATACTGGATACTCCAAAGAGTCCATGCTCTGACACCATTCTGGCAATAGTACTGAAAATTTGTGCTCCATAACTTATCACTCCCCAAGTCAAATTGTTTCAATACAGTTACAACAATGGCTATCCCCGATTATGTGGAAAATTACCCTAAGTATCTCCTGTTTATAAAAAAGCAAATGTATTTCCAAGTCAGGATGGTGAATGGCTTAGAGGGGAACCTAAAGATGATGGTATTCCCACTCTGTCAGTTTACTCTCGATCATCAGTAAAGTGGTGGAAAGTCTCAGTGCTTTTAAGCAGCACGTGCTCAGCAATACCCTGGTCAATGACGCCCAGTTAGGGCTCCACCAGGGCCACTCAGCTTCTGACCTCATTACTGTGGTTCAAACATGTACAAAAGAGCTGAATTCCAGAGGTGAGGTGAGAGCGACAGCCCTTTAAAACGAGGCTGCCTTCGACCAAGTGTGGCATTAAGGGGCATTCGCAAAACTACAATCAATGGGTGTCAGGGGCAAACTCCCTGCTGGTTAGAATCATACCTCACACTTAGGAAGATGGTCATGGTTGATGAAGGTCAGTCAACTCAGTTCCAAGTCTTTAGGAGTTCCTCGAGAATTGGCTGAAAACTTCTTCAGGGCTGCTTCATCAATGACCTTCCATCCATTTTAAGGTCAGCAATGGGGATGTTCACCAATGATTGTACAATGTTCTACAACATTTGTGGCGCCTCAGATACTGAAACAGTCCATGTTCAAATGTGACAAGATCTGGACAGTATCCAGGCTAACAAGTGGCAAGTAATATTCAGGCCACAAATGCCAGACCGTGACCATCACCAATAAAATTCAACCTAACCTGCCCGTTGCCATTCAATGGTGTTACTATCACTGAATCTCACAGTGTCAATGTCCTGGTGGGTAATCATTGCTCAGAAACTCACTGGTCTCGCCACATAAACAAAGTAACTACAAGAGCAGGTCAGAAGCTAGGAACACTGCGGCGAGTAACTCACATCCTGAATTCCAAATGTCTGTCCATCATCTACAATGCATAAGTCAGAAGTGTGATAGAAGACTCCCAATTTGCCTGGTTGAGTGCAGCCCCAACAACACACAAGAAGCTTGATACCATCCAGGACAAAGCAGCCAGTTTGACTGTCCCTTCATCCACAATGCTCCATCATCAACGCTCAGCAGCAGCAGCAGTGTTTTCCTATCTACATGCTGCAATGAAATGATTCAACGAAGATCCTCAGAGACCATCTTCCCAACTCACTACCACGTCTGTCTAGAAGGACAAGGGCTGCAGATGTATGGGAATACCATCATCTTCAGGTTCCCTCCAAGCCATTCACCAACCTGACTTGGAAATTTATCACTGCTCCTTCACAGTCACTGGGTCAGAATCCTGGGATTCCCTCCCTAATGGCACTGGAGGTCAACCACAGCAGGTGGACTGCAGGGTTCAACAAGGCAGCTCACCACCACCTTCTCAAGGGCAACTAGGGACAGGAAATAAATGCTGGCCCAGCCAGTGACACCCAGATTCACGAAATAAATAAATAGAAATTAACAGAGGAAGGTTGCTGACGTGTCGCAGGGATCGGTGCTTGGGGACCAGCTGTTGACAATGCCCTTTAAACATTTGGTCGCTGGAATCAGATACACTATATCCCAGCCTGCTGACGGCACTAACGGATGTGGGATTGTGAGTGGTTGAGGAGGTTGTAAATAACACCAATATTGCAGGACAAAAAGCAGTTAAGAAGATAAATGGTGTGCTGACCTTCATTTCAGGAGGATTTGAGTCCAGGAGAAAGGGTGTCTTACTGCAGCTGTGCATGGCCTTGGTGAGACATCATCTCAAACATTGTGCTGTATTGTGTGCAGTTTTGATCTCCGTACCTAATAAAGGACAAACCTGACATTGATGGAGAGCAGTGAAGGATGACCAGACTGATCTCTGGGATGACAGGCTTGTTGTGGGAGCAGAGATTGGGGAGACTGGGCCTGTATTCCAAGGGGTTTAGGAAAATGAATGGGGATGTCAGTGAAATATACAAAAATCTGACAGGGTGAGACAGATTGGAAGCAGGGATGATAATTTCCCTGGTTGGGAAGTCTAAAACCAGGGGCCACATTATTAGGTACAGGCAGGTCACTCTGCATTGAGATGAGAATAAATGTCTGCACTCACAGACCAGTGAACCTGGGAATTCGCTCGCACCTAGAAACCGAGACACTGATTATAGATAAGGATTTCGAGACAGTAAAGGGATGGTGGGAGAGCAGGAGTACGGTGTGGAAATGAAGGGCCAACCATCATTACGTTGAATTGGTTAGCAAACTCGATGGACCAAACGTACTACTGCACCACCTATTTTATAGCTTCCCAAGGTTACTCACATTAACGGATATGTATATCGTGTGGGGTAAGTGCATTGAGGAGAGTTTTTCCATGAACTAGAATGGGAAGGCTCACTGTGTTGTATGACCTACTCCTTTCCCACTGTTTCTGTGCAGTCCGTGGGAAAGCTCTGTCAATATTGTCACAAGCTCTCAGATGTTAGGAAGGAGGTTTCTGCAGGGTCGACAGGACTGTGTTCCCATTCCCTTTTCCGACACTGATGCTGATGCCAGGTGTTCTGTCCGGTTTCATCCTTTCAGACCTTGGAGTAGTTTGATCCAAATGAGTGTCTTGTTTGGCCGTTTCAGAGACCATTGAAATGTTTAACACATGTCAGGGTCTTTGGAGTCAGTTTTAGGCCAGCCCAGGAAATCATGGGAGATTCACTTCCTAAAAGTACATTGGAGAAAGAAATTCTGTATATAATTAATATTGGCTTCAAGGTCACTGTTACTGATCCCAGATTTTAGATCTCGATATTTAGATCTCCACCCGCTGCCAGATCATTAGCCTGGCCTAGATTAGTAATCCAGTGACATTTCCACAACAGCACCATCTCCACATGGAGACCTATCGGAAACCACACTGAGCAGGTTATTTCTGTGCTGCTTGACAGCTCTGTCAAAAAGAACTCCCACCAATTTGACTATCGTGATGGGACTGAGGGGGTGGTAATTGGTCAGATTGTAATTATTCCCGTCTTTGGGGACGTAACTTAGCTTAGTAATTTTCCACATTGCCAGGCAGATATCAGAGTTGGAGCTGGAATGAAACAGCTTCCCCCAGGGACACGGCTTGTTGTGCAGCACAAGTCTTCAGTCCTATTGCAAGAATTGTGTCAGGGTCCATTGCCTTTGTCGTATCTACTGTGTTCAGCTGTTCTCCATGGCACATGCAGCCAATCAAATTGGTTGAAGACTGGCATCTGTGATTTTGTGGGCATCATGATATGGGTGAGGTGCATCATCGACTCAACACTTCTGGCAGAAGATGGTGCCAGACAAAAGATAAAACATCCTTCTCTTTTACACTGATGTGCAGGTCTGTTCCATTATTTAGTATGGCGATGTTTGTGGAGCCCACTCCTCCAGTCATTTGTTTAATCGTCCATCATCATTTATGACTAACTGTGGCAGGACTGCAGGGCTTCGTTAAGATCTGTTAGTCAAGTCTGGTAGCTTTAATGAGTTAGCATCAGGTTAAAGTTCATGTGATTCTGACTCTGACATGTTCACCCACACTCGTCACTGAGTCTTATTTTCCATTACCATGGTGTTGATGATAATGGCACACTGAGGTATTACCCTGGCAAAACGTTACAGGTTGTGATCGAATGCAGGTCTGCTTCTCCTGCTGCTGTGGTCTACAGCACTACATGAATACGCAGTTTCGAGCTGCAATACCTGCAATGCAATTCTTCTGTCTGTTTCCCAATTCTCACTGAGACCCATTCACCCATCAGCCCTGCACTCAGTGGCCTAACCTGGTTTCTGATGTGGAAATACTTCCATTTTCATACTCTCATTCTGCTGAGGATCTGTCTCCCTGGGTCTTGCTTCCAATCTGACCCATTCCGCAAAAGAATTTAACTGATCTTAATTCACCTGAATCTTTTTCCTTGAGAAATACCATCTTCTGTGTCTAAAGTGAATGTGTTTCCTCGGTTCCTTTCCCTGACTATGATTAAGAGCTCTGTAGTGTCAGTCATGCCAGCCTTATGTAGTTTCAGAGCCGATGAATTCTCTGGATTCCCAATCATCTTCACCACATTGCATGTTTTCTCTTTTGATTTGATGCCTTATCATTCATGGCTGCCTTGTTCTCCCATGAGTATGTTTCATCTTCTTGGGGTTGCATTTCTGGTATTATCTTCCGAATTATCCCCAGAACCTCATCCCATTGCTGCTCCATGGTCTTTCCTGCTCAGTTCCCCTTCCAATTAACTCTGGCCAGCTCCTCCCGCATGTCTTGGTAGTTACATTGCTTAATTATAACCACATTACATCTTGAAGAGAGTATTAGATATAAACTGAAAGAAGGAGTTTTGAGAGATAGGACACGAAGAATAATTGGTGGATTTCTTAACTTAATACAAAGGGAGAACGAGAGAGAGGATATTTATGGAGATGTGGAAAATGAGAAAACTACATTATCAAAAGAAGTAGATGAACATTCCCCAATGTTTTGGCAATGCCTGTGTGCTGTGGTCCTTTGTACAGTGCGCGTGCAACAAAGTAATACGTTCAAATGCTGAGCCTGATGCCAGAATATTTATCTCCAATAATATGACAGACACTAACTTTGGAAAGAACCCAACAGGCCAATATATTGAAGTCCCGGTAAAAAGGGGATTAATTTAAATATATTGGGACACTAGAATCAAGAATGTGGAGCACACATCCTGGTAAGAATGAGAGATTAGAGTTAGGAATGCCTGAAAAGGAGGGAACGTTGAGAGGATCAAATCATGTTTAATGTTTTATCAATTTTATACATCATATGTTTCTTTTTACGTTAACTGTGTCTCTGTTGTTCATTTACAATGTGTTGTGCACATATGAAAAATGCTACTTATCTGCACGCGTACATTAATTAAACAGTGTATATAAAATCAATTTTCCACCATTGAAACTGTCCTGTTGTTGTGTTACGTGGATACATGAACACCAACTGGCCACCAAAAGACATGATGCACTATCAATATGTTCCATACGTACTGACAAAGAAAGGCACTACATTGACTGGGACAAAGCACACACACATACTAAGACACGCAAGTACCTTCTTGGAGCAATGGCGTTCTAACCAGAAGTCCATCAATAAAAGCATCAATTTAGATCCTATCTACATTGTATTGTTAAAATATTCGGAAATGACATCACCCATCTTAAGAAACCAAGACCTATAAATATAGAGGCAGGACATACCACCAGAGCTTCAGCGGAGTCTCTCACTGATGATGTCACCTAGTCATAGTGACGAAACTTCTGAAAACAAACCTTCAATCTCAGTGAGCTAACTTGCACACATATAAATTGTTATTTTTTGTTTATTAGTGGAATTTAGGAGTTCTCTGTCGCTCACGTTTTAACAGACTATGATGTGAGGTGAATTCTTCTGGTTGTGTGGTTTCAATTAACAGAGGGGTTCGACATTGATGTTTGGGGCCTTGCCGTTTGGGATTTGGACAAACTTGAACAGATTTAGGGTACAAAAGGTCCCAGCAAATTCCAACTCATTGCAATTAGTGATTTTGATCTTCATATAAAACCAGTGGGAAAATTCGTTTAATTTTGTTACTTGTGGTTGGTTAAATGAAAAGTGAGGGAAATGGCTGTTCACATTACTAAAGAGGTTCCCAAATTTTCCAAGGAAGTTAGAAGGACAGAAGGAGGACATTTTTTTGAATTAGCAAATAGGTTTGAATTGGGTTTAACCAGGGAGAAAAGGGAAGCTGAAATTTTAATGGAGTTGGTCAAGCACTTTGATGTATCTGCAGTAGAGTTAGTAAAACCTTAAATTGCAAATGTGGCAACTGGAGATAGAAGATAAATAAAGGAAAGGAAACAGAGAGAAAAGAAAGAGAAAGAGACAAAAAAGAAAGAACGAGAGGATTTGAAATTCAGAAGTTGGGAATTAGACAAGGAAGTTAAATTAACAAGATGGAGATAAAGGGAGAACATAGGGATGTATAAAACTATGCTAATAACTTGCCATATTTCGGTGAGAAAAATGTCAAAACTTTTTAAATTTCATTTGAAAACATGGCAAGGCAGATGACGTGTCCAATGAACTTGTGGGTAATGCTAGTTCAGACTAAGCTGGTGGGCACAGCTGGTGAGGTATGTGCAGCGCTATCAGATGTGGGGTCAAGAGATTATCAAGATGTCAAATTGGCTATTTTGATTGGTTATGAATTGGTACTAGAAACATAAAGAGAGAAGTTCAGAAAAATAGAGACGGAACCAGGTCAGACTTATATTGAGTTTGAAAGAATTAACCACAATCATTTTGACAGTTGGGTGCTGGCCTTAAAAATGGATAAGACCTGTGAGGCTTGAGGGAGGTAAATTTGCTGGAGAAGTTAAAAGACTCAATTCCAGAGATAGTAAGAATTCATGTGAATGTACCGAAAGTTCAAGAAGTGAGAAGTGCAGCAGAAATGGCAGGTAAATATGCACTGGTGCATGAGTTGATATTTAGCTTCTGGCAGGATTTTCACGTTGTGAGGGATAGAAATTGGGAGAAGTGACGATCACACATTACAAAGCAAACGGTAGCGCACAATACTTTCCCACAAGTGAAGAAAGAAGCCCAAGGTGGTTGAAAGGTGGTGAAAGGCCTCAGGTGTTCTCAGTATAAGGGAGTGGAACACATAAAATGACAGTGCCGATGGTTTAAGAAGGGCAAGGGAAAAGGTGGTTTCACTGCAGTAAGCTGGGACACACCGTGATGGGCGTTGAATGTCGGCACTTTGGGGAAAGATGTGGTAGAAGAGGCTAAGCCCAGTGGCATTAGTGAAACTGGTAAAGGAGACTCCAAGTAGAGCCGAGGAGCTGCAGGAGAGTGCACAGCCTCGGCAAGGGCTGGGTATGGCGTCGGTACCTGATCTCTGAAAGAATTCGCCTCTGTGGATAAAGTTTACTGAGAAAGAACAGGGGGATAAGGACAAGAAGTTATAATTTTGTGAGATATGGGATCTGCTCAGTCTCTAATAGATGAGAAGTGAGGCTCCGGAAAAGCACAACAGATCAGGCAGCATCCAGACAGCAGGACAATCGAATATCAGGCAGAAACCCATCGTCAGGAATGTGGTGGGGGGACAAGGGGGCTGAAAGATAAATACGAGGGTAGTAGTTGGGCTGGTGGAAGGGGCCCTGGGAAGGCAATAAGAAGATATAGGTGGGAGTGTTAGTGATATGTTGGAAAGGAGCATGGAGTCAATAGGTGGGAAGGAAGATGGCCAGTTAGGGCCGTTCAAGAGGGCAGTGCTAGGTTGAACGGTTGAATCTGGGAGAGGTTGGTGGAGGGGAGATTTGGAATTTGGTGAAGTCAACGTTGATGCTGTACAGTTTGAGGGATCCAGCTGTCCTACCACCCTCCTCTCTGACCTATCACAGCTCACCTGTATCGACCTATCGCCTTCCAAGCTCCCTTCCACCCAGCTCCATCCCCACCCTCCCATTTATTTCTCAACCTCCTTCCCCTTCCCTTGCCCCCCACTTTCCTAATGAATGATTTATGCCTGAAAAGTCAAAGCCCCTGCCCCTCGGATGCTGCCTGGTTGGCGATGCTTTCCTCGCCCCACAATTTTAAACTCTCATCTCCAGCATCTGCAGCCCTCACTTTCTCTCACCCTCTAATAGTAAGAGATGAAAGTATTTTCACTCTTTCTGGCATGTTAATCAAGAGCGTGTTAATTTGTAGAATGTTGACAGAAATTAAGCATTCCCTTGTGTAACATCAGGATGCAGTGCCAAATCAAGGTTGGGGAAGTAACAGTGACAGTGAGTAACAGAGTGTCAGTTCTCGGAATACAGTTTGTTCTTGGGAACGATTTAGCAGGAGGCGAGGTGGGATAGGCACCCCTTGTGGTGGAGAAGCCAAAGGAAGACTAGGGAATTGGGGTGTTAAAAGAAAACTACCGAGGATTTTTTCCAGACTGTATAGTAACAAGATCCCACTGTCATAAGTTACAGCAGGAAGGAAAAACGAAAGAAAAAGACCAATAATTGATGCTCAGTGAACTGACACCCTGTTTGATGTAATGGTGCAGGAAAAACCAGAACAGGCAGAGGATCAGGCAGAGAGGTTTAGTCCAGAAAGGCTCATGGACTTACAACAGATATATACACACACATTCACACACACATACACATGCACACACACAGACAAGGAATCAGAATATATTGTTGAATGTTACTAACTTAAAGATAGAATCATAAAATTAAAATGGAGACCCCGATAGGTTACTGCAGAAGGGAAATGGGCTGAAGTGCACCAGATTGTGTTACCTGTAGCATACAATGTTATGGCTAGCACATAAACTAATTGCAGGCGGTCACCTAGGTGTACAGAAGACTCAGGCTAAGGTACAGAAGCATTTCTAGTGGCCTGGAATGCACAGGGACATGGCTTTTTTTGTACGTGACATACATACCAAATGGTAGGTAAGTAACAGGCAGTAATAAAACCAGCGCCTTTCTTGCCAATTAATGCATTCGAAGAACATTTTACATGGGTTATGATTAATTGTGTAGCTCCCCTTCCTAAAATAGAAGTGGAAAACTATATTTGCTGACCATAATGAATGTGTCCACCAGATTTCCCGAGGCAATTCCATTTCGGAATGTTAAGATAAACAGGGAGGTGGAGGGGTTAGTAGCTTTCTTTACTCGCTGTGGGCTCCGCAGAGAGATTCAGTCAGACCAAGGATCTCATTTTACCGCTCAGCTGTTTAAGGTAGTCATGGATAGCTTCGGCATGCAGCAGTTTAAGTCAAGCGCGTCGGACCCTGAATCCCAGGGAGCCTTGGAAAGTTAGCATCTGACGCTGAAGACCATGTTAACAGCGTACTGTTATGACTACCCGAATAATTGCTGTAAAGGTGTCCAATTATATTGTTTGCAATTAGAGATGCCCCAATAAATCTACTCACTTTACTTCCACTGAGTTTATATTCGTACATGAAGTGAGAGGTCCTTTGAAATTAATTAAATATAAATTGACAGGACCAAAGTCGGAAATCTCACACTTGGATTCTGTGTGTGAGGTGAAGGAGAGAGTAAATGGAGTAGGTGAGTTTGCTAAATAGTAACTGAAGAGCACAACATAGAGTGAAGCAGGTGGCAGTTAAAAACACTGAAACTTTGAGGATATCCCGTGGGGATGACATATTAGGATCGCCACCAGTGGTAAGAAATCCCTTCAAAGCCAGGTTTAGTGGCCCCTTTCAAATTATAAAAAATGTGGAGTCAGTTAAGCTATCTAGTAAAGATACTGGAGATGACAAAAAAAATTATCGAGTGTTTTATATGGATGAATAATGCTCCAGACACATTTAAGACTCAGGAACAGAGCTGTGGCCAGATGAACAAATTGTGTAGTTTATCTGTATGAGGTCGTGATCTTTAGCAAGTGAATGAAAGCTCACATGTTACAGTTGGAAGAACAAACTTGGTAATAAACTTAAAACAGAATTCGCGAAGGCAGAGGTGACGTTCTTGGGACATTATATTGGACATGGAAGGTTGACCACATGGAACACAAAGATGAAGGGCTTTGAGGAATTCCCATGACCATCCTCGAAGAAAGAGAATGCTTCGATTTTTGGAATTGAGTGGATTCTATCAGAAGTTTGTTGCAAACTTCAGCAGTGTATGGACACCACTGATGGATTTATTAAACAAAAACACAGAATTGTGGTGGACAGAACAACGCCAGGATGAGGCCATTCAGCTTCTTCAGTCTCTTACACAGGAACAGAAGGAGGCCATTCAACCTCTAAAATCACTGACACAGGAACAGTACGAAGCCATTCCCCCTCAACTCACTTGCAAAGGGACAGAAGGAGGTAATTGATGCTGATTCCTGATGAATGGCTTATGCCCAAAATGTGGATTCTCCTGCTCCTCGGAGCTGCCTGAGCTGCTGTGCTTTTTCAGCAATCTGCCCTGATTTGCCTTCCCAAAATGCAAAACTTCGTATTTATCTAAATTAAACTTCATCTGTCACTCCTTGCACCTTTGTCCCATCTCATTGTGGTCTCGTTGCACTCTGAGGTAATATACTACCCCACCTTTCTGATGTAATCTGTAAACTTACTAACTATGGCCCCAATATTCACATCTAAATACTTTACATAAATGATGAAATGCAGTGAACTCAGTACCGATTCTTACAGCACGCTGCTGCTCACAAGCCTCCAGTCTGAAAAATATCCCACTTCCTTCAAGCCAATTGTGACGAGCTTCCTCTGTATCCCATGTGACCGAACCTTACTCATCTGCCTACCAATCGGAATGTTGTGAACACCTTACTGAGGTCCATGTAGACAATGTCTACCAAACTGCCTTCATCAATCTTCTTTGTCACATCTTCATAAAACACAATCAAATTAATGAGACATGATTTCCCATGCAGAAAACCATGTTGACAACCCCAATCAGCTCTTGCCTTCCCAAATGTATGAGCTGCAAAAGTGTTGCTGGAAAAACAGAGCAGGTCAGGCAGCATCCAAGGAGCAGGAGAATCGACGTTTCGGCATAAACACGTATGTAAATCCTTTCCCTCAGAATCCCCTCCAACAACTTACCCATCACAGACATCAGTCTCACCGGTCTATAGTTTCCCGACTTTTGGGGTCACTGCTTCCTTTTCCATTCCCAATGCTCCACTGCTCACAATGCATGTCAAATGTAACCAGGTTGGTGATATGGCCGATGATATCAGTCTCAGACTGGGTCAATGTCAGTTTTAGCAACAAGTCAGGCTAGTTTTTTAATCTGCACAAATAGCACCTTTGTGATCGAGAGCAATGTTACTCAAACTATGATGGAAAGATGAATGGCATTTTCTACTCTCACAAGCTGCTAGCAATGGGACTTCATCCTGGAATAGTTGGATTTGGCTGAATTCCCTTTGCATTAGGCAGTGAAGAGATTCCAATGAATTGTGGCCTGGAATGCCCAAGGGTATCACAATGGCTCAGTAGTTAGCACTGCTGGTCCACACAGCACCAGGAAATTGCGTTCAATTCCAGACTCGGGAGACTATTTGTGTACAGGTTGCACATTCTCCCCTTCTAATGGTTGCTCCAGTTTCCTTCCACAGTCCAAAGCTGTGCTGATTAGATAGATTGATCATGATAATTTGTCCCAAGTGTTCAGGGGTTTCTAGGATAGGTGCATCGGTCGGGGTAAATGTAAGGGAGCGAGCATGGGAAGGTTGGTATGGACGTTTTGTGCCGAAGGGCCTGGTTGCATACTGTAGGGATTCTATAAAAATAAGAATGGTAACGATGACTGTGGCGGTTTTTTTAGCTCGCACACATTGCTGTCATGAGGAACAATGAAGGAGAGTGAGTGCAATAGGCCATTCCTTCTCGGGCTGGTTACATTTTCTCTCTCTCTGAGCTGAATCACACAGTAATGTCATCCTGGCCCAAACTGGACCATGTGAGGTCTCCTTGTGCATTGTCCAAACTATGTCTCCATTACTTTCCCTGTTCCATGTAGGTGTATCATTGCTGCTGTCATACACAGAGCCATACACTTAGCAGAAAATGGTCTCGGACAATTTGAAGATATGTTTATATGTCGCTGCGTCATTAAAAAATAAAATGTTTAATGTATTCAGAATATTCTGTTAAAATGAATGCATTTTGCAACAAATACAGAAATTGCTGGAAAATCTCGGCAGGTCTGTCAGCATCCAGATGCCTTTTACATGCTGTATTTGTACCAGCCACCACCACTTCCTGTGGCAGCTCATTCCACATGCACACGTCAAAACCTTTTTCCTCTCAATTTCAACCAATGCCCTCTAGTTTTGGACGCCCCAATCTGGGGAAAAACCCTGACTACTCACCCTATCCATGACCATATTGATTTTATAAACCATTATGGCTGCGAAATGTGACTCCAATCAACACGAATCGCTGTGCTTCAAATCATCCTGGGCCTAAATTCTGAAATGCAATACTGACACCTCTTCTTAAAAAAGAGAGAATTGTCCTATTGCAGGAGATGCACCTTGATGACAAGGAACATTTGATGTTACAGCAGGGCGGGTTTGGTCGGGTTTATTTCTCATCTTTTAATACTAAGAGTGGGGGAAAAGTCATAATGGATAGGAAGAATCTTCCATTTAAATTACCAGATTGTATTAACACCCATGGAAGGATCATAATCCTCAAAGGCTTGAACTACGGGAATTAATACAGTATTTTAAATGTTTGTTGCCATCCGGTGCAGCCTCTTAAAATCCTGGTAGATGCATTTTCCAAATTCAGTTATCTTGCATCATGGCGCATTATTGTAGAAGGAGATTTTGACTGTCTTATGGCCCCACGATGGACAGAATGTCCAAAGGTCCCCCAATACACTCGTTATAAGATAAGCAATTAATGGATTTGTGTCTAGAACTAGAGCTGGTGGATGTCTGGAGGCAGATCTACCTCACAAGTGGGGATTTTATTTTCTTCTTTAACCTCCAGAAATGGCACACGAGGATTGATCTCTTCCCCATCCCTGCAACAATCTTAGATTCGATGGCATCCTGCACAATTGGGAATATTATCCCAACATACCTGGCCCAGAAGTGGGATAAAAGTCACATAAAATTATGTTGTATGCAGATGGTCTTATGTTTTTGTCAAATCCCGCAATTTCGGCAACTCACGTGATGCAATGCAATAATTCGCTTGTCGCCTTGTCGGGCATTAAGATTAATTTTACAACGTTGGAGGCCATGTCTATGGGAGGTCTTTTGGAAATAACTGAATGAGGGCGAATCCTGGTTTCCTTTTAAATGGTCACGTGGATGGGGGGGCGAGGTTCTCTGTTTCAGTATATTCATTACATCCGTCTTTGATCATTTATTGAACGTGAACTATGTCCATTTGTTTGACAAGATTAAACAAGACCTTCAAAGATGGGAGGCACTTCCAATTTCTTGGCTAGGTCGGATAGCTCTTATTAAAGAATGTCCTTCCTCATTTACTATACCCCGTGGGAATGCTTCCTTTGATATTTCCCCCATAGGTATTTAGGAGACATAATGGCTGGTTTAGCTCTTTTATTTGGCAGCATAAGCGACTCTTTATCAAGCTAACCAAATTGCAACTACCCCACAGATTGTGGGGAGTAGATCGCCCAGATAAAAGCTATCAATTAAGCTCTTTTTTATCCTATGTTAGTGCCTGGTCTGCTGAGGACTCGGCGTCAATACGGTGAGATATTGAATCCGATGAGATAAAGTGAACCTTTATTAGTCTGTTCTTCTAAGCTAAATTGACAACATTTATGAAGTATTGTCATAACCCAATAATTATCAATATTGTTAAGGCATGAATGACAATGCGTCAGATCGAGGCCAATACAGCCAAAACCATGTTTCTTACCCCTATAATTGGTATACTGGGTTGTCATCCGGGGTTAATGGATTCCAGGTTTAAACTGTGGGCAGGAAGGGCTGTACCGTGCTTGAGTGATTTAGAATTAGTAGAATCCCTACAGTGTGGATACAAGCCCTTGGGCCCTGCAAGTCCACTTCGACCTTCTGAAGAGTAACCCACCCAAACCCATTCCTCTACCATCCTATATTTACCCGGAGTAATGCCCAAACCTACACATCTCTGAACACTATGGGTGATTTATCAATGACCAATTTATCTAACCTGCACATCTTCGTACTGTGGGAGGAAACCCACACAGACACGGCGAGAATGTTAACTCCACCCAGCCAGTCTCCCAAGGCCAGAACCAAAGCCGAGACCCTGGTGCTGTGAGGCAGCAATGCTCACCACTGAGCCACCACGTGTTATTTGATGGAGAAACAATTATTTCATTTGATCAAATAAGTCGTACGTATGGATTACCTAGTAGAGACCTCTTCTGTATTTTTATCCAGATCAGAGATTTGATTTAAAAACAACACACTTTTACCACACTCTTACAGATCTGATAGAGAGAAGTGGGCGCTTATTGCTTAGAATACACGCTCTGTCAGTACCCTTTATCATTAGTTGGTGAGTGTCCCCTCAGACGAGACTGTGCAGCTTTGTGATGTCTGCGAGCGATTTGGGGGTTCAGGCCACTTCGGAGACATATTTGTGAAAAAGCCCGAAGGATTTTGATTTGTAATAGGACCCATACCATGCAGTTGAAAATTCTTTGTAGGGTGTATCTGACCCCAAATTGTCTCTCAAAATGCAAAGTGGGATGATCTTTAGCATGTACTAAATGCAGTATGACTACAGGCACTCTTACTCATTGCTTGTGGTCCTGCTGCAGAATTCATCTATATTGGATCACTGTGTTAGCTGTGGTAGAGTGGGTAATGGGGACCGAATTGGAGATGGACCTGGTTTCGCTTTTCCTGGGGCTGCCCACGGTACTTTCCACAGATGCACATGGGGAAAAAAAAAACATCCTTACATTCCTTAATTTCCGTGCTAGGAAAAATATTCTGTTGTGTTGGATGTCTGTACTCCCAGAGAGGAAGAATTATGAACATAAAAATGGTTATCAGTTAATGCTCTTGATGAACGAGAGTTGTCCTTTTGTTATGCTGAGCTGTATTATTTATTCATTATTTATTGTTTAGTTTTGTTTTTTTTCTTCTGTCTGTGTAGTGTTTTAAGTTGTTTTATGTGTACATGCAATTGGATGTAATTTTTTTCAGTTATTTGAGTTGTGTTGTTATTGGTTTATTATAATATTAAAAATCTCTTTTAAATTTTTTTTAAAAATTAAAATGCTAATATTGATAGAATACAGTCCCAATAAACTCTCATTAGAGAGCCCACTCATGGTGGTTTATCCTGAGGATCCCCACATCTCGGGTGATGGGGTGAGGCTGAGAGAGTGTCCCCTTCATGGTAATCTCTGTCAATGTGAGGAACTGAACCTGCGCTGTTGGCCTCCCTCTACATCACAAACCAGCCGTCCTGCCAACTGAGTGGGAGGCAGTGCAACTATTACAGACAGAAACAGTCACAGACAAAGGGTAAGAGAAACATTCATAACAAGGAAAGTGGTACAGTTCAGATAACGGTCAAGATAACGCCTGAGGGTAAAAATGTTCTCTGCTCGAAATTGTATTTGTAACAAGACGTGTTTAGAAGTTGTTTTTGGTTTAATATCGTTAAGGTGAGCCAAGTGACTCTTTTGTGTTACACACTGGGACACTGCCATTTTCCTGAAACTGGGAAATATTTGGAACATTATCTGGAACATTCTATAATCGGCATTCTCCAGAATATTCAATGACTGTGTGGGAGGTATTGCAAAGGAGAGAGAGAGAGAGAGAGACAGAGAGAGAGAGAGAAGGTGTTGCATGCAGTAGTGAGAATGGGGGACCATGAGCATTGTTCAGGGATCGGTGCCATAACAGATATACAGTGAGTGTGAGGGAGCAGACAGAATACAGTGACCCTTATCCTGACAGAGCAGAGAAGGTTATTGATGCTTGTCCTGTATTGCTGGACATTTCTTCAGACCTCAAATACTGCACTGAATTTGGTAGTGAGCCCAGACCATGCTCGATGGGTCTGTTGGATTGGCACCCTCTTGGATGGGAATGTTCCCCCTCTGTACTCGCCCATCCAATACGCCCACAGTGCTCCGTCAACAAACCATGGTGTAATTGCCCCTTATCTACCAATCTGCCATTTTATGCCTTTGCTCTGTATCCATCTAATCCTTTCCTATCTGTGTATTTGTCCAAATGCCTTTTCAATATTGTTAGTGTGCCCACTTCAACCACTTCCACTGGCAGCTCAGTCTAATTTGCCAGTTCACCTTGGAGACCATGCGATCTAACCTTCTAGAGCGGCCTACTATGTGGAACCTTGTCAAAGGCCTTACTGAAATCCATATAGAATATGCATACATCCCTGCTCTCATCGACCTTCCTGGTCACTTCCTCAAAAATCTCTAACAAAATTTGTAAGGTATGATCCGCCAGGCACAAAGCCATGCTGACGGCTCCAAGTCAAACTGTGTCTTTCCAAATGCATCCACATCTTATCTCTCAGAACCTTCTCAAGTGGTTTACCGAAAACAGGTGTGAAGCTTACTGGTCTATATTTCCTAGGCTTTTTTGCAGCCCTTCTTGAATAAGGGAACAACATTTGCTACCGCCCAGTCTTCCAGGATCTTGGTCCCTGAGCTTTTTTTCTCTCGCCTCTGACAGTGTTCTCAGATATATCTGATCAGGACCAAGAGATTTGTCTGACTTTGTGCATTCTAATATGTCCGACAGCTCTACTGTGATATGGACAGTACCAAGATATGACAACTAACCTCCCAAAGGTCAAAGGTCTTCATGTCTTTCTTCATGATAAACACAGAGGGGAAATTGAGGACTTCACCCATCTCTTGAGGTTTTACGCATGCATGCCGGTTTTGGATTTTAAAGCATCCTATTCTCTCTCTAGTTGCTCTTTATCTTTACTATACTGCATTTGGACTCACTCTAATGTTCTCAGACAAGACTACCTCATACCCCCTTATGGCCTTGTTGATATCCTTCTTCAGTAAACTCCTCTATCCCCTGTATATACCTCCAGGGATTCCCTTTGATATGAGCTGCCTGAACATGAGCCACGCCTCCTTTTTTCTGGTCAAAGCCTCAATATCTCTTGACATCCAGAGTTCTCTCTTCCAGTCTCACATAACCTTCACCCTCACAGGAAAATGGAAACCTTGAACTCGAGCTATCTCACTTTTAAAGCCCTCCCACTTGGACGAGATCCTTTTACCTGGAAACAAACAACTCCAATCATCCCCTGCAATCCCCTGTCTAACTCCGACAACATACACCTTGTCCCAATTTAGAACTTGAACCTCTGGGCAATTTTGTCCCTCCCATAACTATTTTAAAATTAATACAACTCTGATCACTTTTCCCAAAATGCTCCCCCCACTTTATCTCCGTCACCTATCCTGCCCTATTTCCCAACATTAGGTCGTGTTTGTCCCTTCCCGAGTACGATACTCTATATATTGATTGTGGAAACTTCGCTGAACACACTTAACAAATTACGTTCCACCTAAGTTATTAACCATCTGGAAGCTCCAGTCTATGTTAGGAAAATTGAAATCACCTATTATAACAACCCTATTGTTCCTGAAAGTCTCCCTAGTCCCCCTGCATATTTGTTCCTCTAATGCACATTGTTGATTATAGTGCAACCACAATAACATTACATCCCCCTCTAACTACTTTGCACCGTTCACGAAACCTCATTGCATATTATCTCAGGTATTTCAACTTTAAATGCTGGTGTGATACTCGCCTGAAACGGAACTATTGGTATTTAAAATGTTTCCATTTACATCTCTACATCGCAGTGATTTTCACATCCATGGCACCCTTTGTCAAAATACAGTGGAGATATGGAGCTGTAAATGGATGGGAGCTGCACATCCTGTCACTTTCAGCATTGGCTGCACGTTTCCCCACACTGGGCAGTGATCTAACACAGTGTTACCGCCTGGGTTTATATATGAATGAACCAGTGCGGTCTGCACAGCTCCCCACGCTGGACATTTAGCCCAGGATTATAGATCCAGCATTGGTGTGGGCTGCACAGAGTTCCATTCTGGACATTGCTGGGTTGTATTCTGCAGTACGCTCGCCATATCTACACAGTGCTCCATCCTGAAAGTATAATGGACGGGCTGCTTATGTGAGTTGGATTGAGAATGTGAGAGAACTAAACATCTGGCTATACCTTTATTTTATGTTTTCATTCTTGTGATTGGACCCTTCAAATCCAGATTCATCCGGTTTGACTCGACCCTCTGGATGAGTCATGGTGACTGTTGTTGCAGCATCTTGGTCTGTAACATGACCAACAAATGGAGCAGAGGCTGCAGAGAGTACAGTCTCCGTGAAATGGAATGAGGGGATCACCATCAGATCAGCCGTGGTCTTAGTGAATGGTGAGGCAGGATTGTGTGGACCACAACTTATGAATGCAACTTATTCATCAATTTATGTTTGTTCCAAGCAAACTCCCCTTCTCTCCCAGTGTCCCATACTGGTGGGGAGTGAGTTACCTCCTCCTGTTCCTGCGTAACAGGATCCTAGGGGCTCTCTAGCCTCTAGATTTCCCTGTGTCCAAATTTAGAGCAGTTGAATGACTCCCTCCTGTTCCTGTGTCCCAGTATCGAGCAGTTGAGTGACTGCCTCCTAATCGAAGTTTTGTGAAAGTAGATGTCCTCCTCCTGCTCCTGAGTAACAGGCTCCAATAGCTCTGTGCTCACCTGCTGCTCCTGTGGAATGGAGGTGAGGGACTGAATGGCCTCTTCACATTCTTTACAGATTTTCAAGACTAAAAGCCTTTCTCCTGTTTCTGTAAAACACCATCAACATCTGAATGATTCATTTTTGTATTTTACTGTCAGTAATTGAGCAAACCAGCGGACTGACAGAATTCAGAAGCTGAATAGCCTCCTTCTGTTCCCGTGTTAAACTCTCAAGAGTCAATAGACTCTCACAGATGTACAGCACAGAAAAAATCCTTCGGTCTGGTTATCTATACCAACCAAATATCCTAAATTAATCTAGTCTCCCTTGCCAGCACTTGGCCCATCTCTCTCTAAACACGTTCCATGCATGTATCCATCCAAATGCCTTTTAAATGGTGTTACTGTGTCTGCCTCCATCACCTCTTTTGGCTGTTCAATCCATATAAGCAACAGACTCTGTGTGAAAATGTTGTCCCTCACATCCCTTTTTAAATCTTTCTCCTCTCACCTTAAGCCTTCATATTCCTTATTTGGAATTGTCTATCCTGGGAAAATACATTGACTGTTTACTTTTTCTATGCCCCTCCTGATTTTATAAATTTCTTTAAGGTCCACCCTCAGCCTCAACACTTGAAAATACTCCCAGCCTATTCAAACTCTCCCTGTAACTCCAACCCTCCAACACCTGCAACATTCTTTTAAATCTCTTCTGCACCCTTTCAAGTTTGACAGCATCTCTCCGACAGCAGGGTGACCAGAAGTAAAGGCAATATTACAAAATAGGCCAAACCAATGTCCTGTACAGATGCAACATGTCATGCAAACGCATAGACTCAAAGCACGCACCAATAAAGGGGAGCACACCGAGTGCCTTCTTCATTGCGCTGTCTACCTGTGACGGCAATTTCAAGGAACGGAGAACCTGCACCCCAAGCTGCCTCACAGGGCAGTGACCTGGGTTTAATTCCATCCTTGAATGACTGGCCATGTGGAGCTTGCACATCCTCCCCGTGTCTGTGTGAGTTTCCTCCGGATGCTATGTTTCCCTCCGACAGTATAATGATATACAGATAAGGGTAGGTTGGCCATCCTAAATTGTGCATAGTACATTTGGATGTGAGGGCAAGGTGCATTAACCATGGGAAATGCAGGCTGAGAGGGATAGGGTAGGGGTTTGTCCAGTGGGATACTGTTTAGAGGGACGGTGTGGCCTTGATGGGCCGAAAATCCTATTTCCTAACTGTAGGGATTCTATAATTTCTATAGAGTTCTCCATGATTGGCAACTTTCGACAGAATCCTACCTATATGTCTGGCCCTGACTTTTCTTGCCAAAATGCAACGCCTCGCATTTATCTAAAATAAAATCCATCTGACACTCCTCAGCTCACCTAATTAAGTTCCCATTATATTCTGAGAGATCATTTTTCAGTGTCGACTACACCACCAAATTTGGAATTATCTACAAACTTACTGACAATACTTCATATACTCAAGTGCAAATGATTTGTAATGTAACAAAAGACAATGGACCCATGATTGATCTTTGCGAGCAGCGCCACTGGTCACATGTCTCCAAGTTTAATGAACAAATGCCAACTGTCACACCCTGTCTCCGATATTCAAGAAAAGCTTTGACCTAAATTGTGAGTTCTCCCTGGATCCCAGGCAGCCTAACCTTGCTAACCAGTCTACCATGTAGAACATTTTGGTTTTCTTACTGAATTCCATGAAGACAACATCCACTGTCCTGCCTTCATGAATCATCTTCTTCAATTCCTCAAAAAATTCCATTGAGTCAGTTAGACGTGATCTCCAATGTACAAAGCCCTCTTCAGTCCTTGTCTTTCCAAATGCATATCCATCGTTTCCCTTAAAATCCCCTCTAACAATTTAGTCACCGTTGACGTCAGGCTCACCGATCTATAGTTACCTGGGTTTTCCTTAATTTCTGAAATAATGACACTATGTTAGCAACCCTCCAGTCTTTTCCCACCTCACCTATGGAAATCAATCTTACAGATATATCAGCAAAACGCTGAGCAAATTCTTTCCGAGCTTCCCATAATATTCTGGAATACAACTGATCAGGTTCCAGGGATTTGTTCACCTTTATATGTTTAAAATGTCCAACATCTCCTTAGAATATAGATACTTTTCAAGATATCACTATGTATTTCTTCATTCTCTCGCTCATGTAACCTCTTCTACATTAAATACTAGGAAAAATACTTGTTTAGTATCCCTTCCATCTCCTATGGTTCCACACATACGTAGCCTTACTAATCTTTAAGGTGCCCTATTCTCTCCCTAGTTAATATTTTGTAATTAAAGGATGTGTAGAGTTGCTTCAATGCCTCGTTAACCCTATTTCTAAAGCTATCTCATGTCCACATTTTTCTGGCCAATTTCCCTGTTGACTATACACTTATTGCCCTTATACTCCTCTCGGGATTCACTTAAACACAGCTCTATTTACCTGACATATGCCTCCTTCCTTACCTTGACCAGAGCATCAATATATCTAACCATCCAGCACTCCCTGCACCCACCAGCCTTGCCCCTCTCACTAATAGGAACACGTTGGCTCTGGACTCTCTGAAACCAAGTTTTGATGGCCTTGCATTTCCCAACCATCCCTTTACCTGTGAATAGGGTATTCCAATCTGCCTTTCACAGGGCTCACCTAATACTTTCAAAATTGGCCTTGTTCAAAGTTAGAACTTTAATGTTTACATCAGGTCTTTCCTATTCCACAACTAGTTTAAAACTAAAATTTATGTGTAACAGACTTGTATGTTAAATAAACATTTCCTGCCCCTCTGTGACAGGTTCGAGAGGCTGAATAGGCTCCTCCTGTCCCTCTGTAATAGACTGGAGAGGCTGAATGACCTCCTCCTGTCCCTCTATAATATACTGGAGAGGCTGAATGACCTCCTCTTATCTCTCTGAAATGGACTCAAGAGGCTCCATGGCCTCCTCCTGTCCCTGTGTAACAGATCTGAGACATTAAATAACATAGCAACCCATGGATTATGATCAGCTGGTAAACTGTATCTAATGGAGATCTATTCCTTCTCAGTTACAGAAACACAAACAACACTATTTACTCCAGGTGCCCTCTCAGTAACACTTCATAGAGCTGCAGCGAATGATTCTTTCGGCAAAATCTGCCATTATTCCAGCTTTCCACCTTTTCAAGTAGTAACAGGCTTATATGGGCTGAATGGCCTTCTCTTAACCCTCTGTAAGAGGCCCATAGGGACAGAATTGCTTCGGCCTGTTCCTGAGCAGCAGTCTCAATAATCTCAAGGTTATGAAAGGATTTGACAACAGGGAATTAAAACCAGGAGTGGCCGCACTCTGGTCAATCATTACTGTACTTTGTGTTCAGGTATCGAGAAACTTGCCCACCCAATTTTTTTTTATGCAGTCGATCTGTTATTTTATAACTGCCTCCTTTCATAAACGGAGTGGAACATATATAGACGCCTGCAGTGTCCTGTTAATATTCTCATATACAAGTTAATAAAAAGATTTAAAAGATTTAAAGATTTATGATCCATCGCTCAGCAACCCTCATCCATTCCATCCAAAACCAGTATATGAAAAGTGATGTGTTGAACAGGTTAACTGAGCCTATTTGTTCAGTAAGTGTGATTAATGCCAATCTCCATGGATTCTAATTATCCCAGTGGAGGGTTTCCATCTATTAATGATAAATGGGCTCCGTTCAATGTGTCAACCCATAACATGAGCGGGAGCATCACCGACAGCACTGACAGGGAACAGCGGATCCAGAGAGAGGGGGAGGAGAGATCAGAATCTGAGAACATTAGACTGGAATGTGCCAACAATGGATCAGAATCTGAGAACATTAAACTGGAATATTCCAACAATGGATCAGAATCTGAGAACATTAGGCTGGAATGTGCCAACAATGGATCAGAATCTGGTAACATTAGGCTGGAATGTGCCAATAATGGATCAGAATCTGGGAACATTAGACTGGAATATTCAAACAATATACAGGAGCTTATCCGATTATGTTTGGTATCTTTCTTCATTTTGTTGGATGTCATTATCATCGCAGATGTTATACGCTCTTCTCATTATTCAATATTTTTATTATCCCTTCCTGGCTATCGTTGGTGTTCCTGGTGAGTATCACTGTCCAGATTTTGTTTTTTATAAACCAGTTATGACTGTATTATTGTTATTTCATATAGTCTACACATCTTGTCACTATTATTGTTCCTGTTGAATCTCTCCATCCAGATATTCACTCTACAGACCACTACTAACTACATTAATGAAGGTGTTCAATTCCTGCCTCCCTCTCTGCTCTGGCAGTGTTACTCATTGGTCTCTATGTTGATCTATTCAGTTTCAGGGGAGAACCACAATGCATCGTATCATTGACTTTGCTATTAAGAGCAGGGAGGTCACTCTCTACTCTTCTGGTTACAAACTCCACTTCCTTCCACTGTTTCCATCCCAGCCCTTGCCAATAGCAGCAGCTGAAGCAGCCAAGTCACAATTGTGGGACATCTCTATGACTATGACCTGATTCTTGACACCATGCCCTGAACATTTCTAACTTGAAATACTCCCCACTGCAGAATATATCTCACTGGTTTATTCCATCTGCTGTTTGAACCTTGAGCTATGAAGTACAGGCTTAATGAAGCCAATAATCTGCTGCTGACGCTCCTGGCTTCAGACTGCCGAAACAAATCTGATTAGACCTCACACCAAACTCCCATCGATCTGTCATTCATGTGCACGCCGATGTATATTGCTGTTGTGTCTGGCAATGACTTTATTTTAACATTCTCAAACACTTTATCTTTTCTGTCCATGAAACTTCTCTCGTTCTGTCTCTGTTGATTAATAAAAAGCCTGCCAGTTGTTCATATTTATAATAGTTTCCTCCATGTGTGTTCCTTCTCAAACAATGAGTTTCACATTCAACCACACACACACACACACACACACACACACACACACACACACGCACACACACACACACACACACACGCACACACACACCTTCCCATTGTAGGCAATAATCTGATGTGAGTATAGTTTGCATATGATAGTAAAGTTTGCAATACTCTCATGCTGGGCAGATAGTGCAGTTTGCTGAGCAACACACTAGCATGGTCTGCACAGCTCTCCATGCTGGGCTGTCATCTTGTCCCAGTTTATGTTGTTTGTGGTGTTCTGTGAAGCAGATTTAGAACTTGATGTAACAAACCATTCCAGCTGATCTGACAATGCCTTTATTCAATGTTCTCATTTTACTCACGAAGATCTCACTTCGATAGTTAGTCCCACTGCCCTCTCTTTTTCCACATATTTCCACAACATCTTTTTCAGGGGAGAACCACAATGCATCGTATCATTGACTTTGCTATTAAGAGCAGGGAGTTCACTCTCTACTATTTCTGTCTTTAAAGTGAATCTCTCTGTCCCTCTGTATCTTTCCTTGGCCTTGGGTTTTGGTTCCCTCGTGTATCGAGTGCTGGCATTGTGTAGCTCAGAAATACTGAAATTGTGTATCAAGCTGTTGTTCACTTCCCATGTGATGGTCGATGGACAGGCATGTTTCAAAAGTTATGAGATACATCTTTGTTACTTGGTCTGGACCTGTGGTTGTCCCTCTCAGGTGACCTTGCGATCAGTAACACGAGGAAGCCCACTGAGTGAAGGACAAGGCATATAAATTGCCTGACAATGCTGTCACTTTTTTAAATAAAGTGTTAGTTTCTCTTTTTTAGTAAGAGGTCTTAAAGGCCAAACTGTCGACTGAAAACAGCTGAAGTAAATAACTTACGGGGCTTTTAGTGTTTTTAATAAATAGTAGTAACAATGGCCAGCTCACACAGACCAGGCTTTCTAGTTTGTTTTTTCTTGTAGCTGTAACAATCACCAGGTGCTTGGGGTCCCAGAGGGGTTGGAAGTTTTAGTAAATTATCCCGAGCTGTTACTCTCTCTAAAGCCTCACTTGATGGTGTTTCCTCCTGGATTGGAGAACTGTATGCAAGAATGCATGTCTGAATGTTCCTTTTTGCCAAGGGGTGTGTTTTGGTGATGTTAATAGATTGAACAGTTCATTCGTAGAACGTACTCTATCCATTATTCGGTTACGTTTTCCAATAGTTTAGTTATTCTAAATTCCTCTTCATTTTGTATGGATTTCCATTAGAGGATAGTGAGGTAGTAGCAACCCTATGGTAGCCAAAGGCCTGATCAGGATATGTTTAAATACATCCAAGCATTATCTAAATTTGATGAGAATGATGGGGGAGCCTTTTTAATTTCATTTCAGAAAGTGGCTAAACAAGTGCAGCGGCCAGAGAACATGTGGATTTAGTTTATCCAAACAAAGCTGATAGGTATTTGCATCCCTATCGGAGGAGGTGAAGAAAGCCATCTGAAGTGCAAATGAGCTTGTGCCCGAAGCCGACAGTGTTTCAGGAATGTAAAATATCATCCCTGGTTAAACACACGTTGTGTTTGAAAGAACCAAACAAAGTAATTTTGAAAGTTGGGGAAGGGTATTAAAAACAGAACAAACCTATGACACTCTGAGAGAGACTCTAATTTTGGAGAAGTTCAACAATTCACTTCCTGCAGTCGGGAGAACTCGTGTGGAAGGGCAGAGACTTACAATGGCAAGCTTAGAAATGGCTGATGATGATGATTGGGTTCAGAAATCAAAGTTTGGTTTCTGTGAGGGATTGAGAAGAATGTGTGAGATCTTCTTAAAACATATCCCTGTGAGAGTAAGGTTTACTGGCATAGGCCAGGAGTAGCAGGTAAAGAGGTTACAGCATTAAGAGGTACAGAAACATGTAATTCTTTTATGCTGAGACATGAGGAGCTATGTCATTCAGAAGGACTATTGGAGAGATGAGAAGTGCTCCATTATGTAACGTGTGGTTGGAGTGTCCAGTGGAAACATCAACAGATTCATTCCCCAATGGGGAAGGAGGCCTTGAGCTTGGTGTTGGCGTTACAACATTTCAGCATTTACATTGCGAATAACGTATCTGAGACAAATCTTTATCACTGATCGTGACCCCTTAAAGTTTGTGGAGAAGTTTAGGGAGAAAACATTACTGAGTTTATTATTGCTGCCATTCAACTTGAAATTATAAAGTTGACAGGGCGAGACAAAGTAAGTTTTGACACGTTGTGGAGACTTGGACGAAGAAAGATAAAAGGCATTCTGTGGTAGCAGTAAAATGACTGAAATCGAAACGAGCTGTGAACACTTGTATGCTCAGAGTCAATGTAATATATATTCATTCCAGTCTACCAATAGAGGAAGATTAGGAGGTCTAAAATGAATCCACCTTTGTATATTGATGGATTATTTTATTAAAGATGGAGTTGTGAGGATACTTTCACTGTAAAAAGGTTATTTTCTGTTTTGGTTCTGTTCGCCGAGCTGGGAATTTTTCCTGCAATCGTTTTGTTCCCTGTCTCGGTGACATCCTCCGTGCTTGGGAGCCTCCTGTGAAGCGCTTCTGTGCTGTTTCCTCCTGCATTTATAGTGGCCTGTCTCTGCCACTTCCGGTTGTCAGTTCCAGCTGTCCTCTGTAGTGGCCAGTCTATTGGGTCCCGGTCGATGTGTTCGTTGATAGAGTCTGTGGATGAGTGCCATGCCTCTAGGAATTCCCTGACTGTTCTCTGTTTGGCTGGCCCTATCATAGTAGTATTGTCCCAGTCGAATTCATGTTGCTTCTCATCTGTGTGTGTGGCTAGGAAGCATAGCTGGTCATGTCGTTTCGTGGTTATTTGGTGTTCATGGATACGGATCGTTAGCTGTCTTCCTGTTTGTCCTATGTAATGTTTTGTGCAGTCCTTGCATGGGATTTTGTACACTACATTGGTTTTGCTTATGTTGGGTATCGGGTCCTTCGTTCTGGTGAGATATTGTCTGAGAGTGGCTGTGGTTTGTGTGCTGTTATGAGTCCTAGTGGTCGCAGTAGTCTGGTTGTCAGTTCGGAAATGCTACTGATGTATGGTAGTGTGGCTAGTCCTTTGGGTTGCAGCATGTCCTCGTTCCGTTGTCTTTCCCTTAGGCATCTGTTGATGAAATTGCGAGAGTATCTGTTTTTGTCGAATACCTTGTATTGGTGTTCCTCTTCCTCTTTTTGTAGTTCTGGTGTGCTGCAGTGTGTTGTGACCCTTTTGAATAGTGTCTTGATGCAACTTCGTTTGTGTGTGTTGGGGTGGTTGCTTTCATAGTTTAGGACTTGGTCTGTGTGTGTGGCTTTCCTGTAAGCCTTTGTGGTGAACTCTCCGTTCGGTGTTCTCTGTACCATCACGTCTAGGAATGGGAGTTGGTTGTCCTTTTCTTCCTCTCTAGTGAATTGGATTCCTGTATGTGTGGCGTTGATGATCTGGTGTGTGGTCTCTCTTTCTGTGTTTTTAATTATTACAAAGGTGTCATCCACATATCTGACCCAGAGTGTGGGTTGAATTTGCGATAAGACTGTTTGTTCTTACTTTTGCATTACCGCTTCTGCTATGAATCCAGAGATCAGTGAGCCCATGGGTGTTCCGTTAATTTGTTCGTACATCTGGTTGTTGAATGTGAAGTGTGTTGTGAGGCACAAGTCCAGTAGGTTAAGTATGCCGTCTTTGTTGATAGATTCAACGTCCTGTTGTCTGTTATGTCTGTCTAGCAGGGTTGGCTATTGTTTCTCTGGCTAGGGTTTTGTCGATAGAGGTGAAGAGTGCCGTTACATCGAATGAGACCATAGTTTCTTCCTTGTCTATGTGTCTATTTCTGATAGAACATAGAACATAGAACATAGAACAATACAGCACAGAACAGGCCCTTCGGCCCACGATGTTGTGCCGAACTTCTAACCTAGATTAAGCACCCATCCATGTACCTATCCAAATGCCACTTAAAGGTCGCCAATGATTCTGACTCTACCACTCCCACGGGCAGTGCATTCCATGCCCCCACCACTCTCTGGGTAAAGAACCCACCCCTGCCATCTCCCCTACACCTTCCACCCTTCACCTTAAATTTATGTCCCCTTGTAACACTCTGTTGTACAAGAATTCCTGTGTTGATTGTATAGATTGTCTGGATCCGCTGATCAGGTGTTTCAGTTTCTGCTGTAGTTCTTGAGCCAGTTTGTGTGATGGTGTCCCTGGTAGTGATACTATGGGTCTGAGTGGGATGTCTGGTTTGTGCACTTTGGGTGGTCCATAGAATCTGGGGGTGTTGTTGCTTTCAGGTTTCATTCTTTGTCGGTCAGACCTGGTTATCTGTCCGTTTTTTTGTCGATTCCTGAGTGTGTTGTTTATCCTATTGGTGAGCTGTGGGGTGGGGTCAAATACCCTCTTTTGGTACGTGTTGGTATCTGCAAGTAGTTGTTGTACTTTTTGGATGTACTCTGCTTTGTCCAGGATAAGCGTCATTCTGCCTTTGTCTGGTGGTAGTATGATTATGTTCTTATCGTTTCTTAGAGATTTTAGTGCTTCCCTCTCCTTGGTGTTGAGGTTATGTGTTTGTCTTTTTCTTGTTATCAGATGTACGATACTTTGTCTCACTGTTTGTTGTGTCTCTTCTTTCAGTCCATTGTTGTTAAGTATGCATTATCGTGCTGCTAGGAAGTCTGCTGTCTTGGCGTCCCTGTGGTTGTAGTTGAGCCCATTAGCCAGTTTTGTTCTTTCCTTGTGTGTGAGCTGTCTGTGGGAGAGATTTTTAACCAAGGTGTGTGCTTTGTTGTCCTCTCCGTTGTGTGTTAGTTTGACCATTTTTTCTTTTAGTGACTTTTTTTTTGCGGTGTGTTGTCCTGTTCTATGGTCTGGGTCCATTCCTGATTGGTGGTTTTTGAAATTAACGGTTTTTAGCGCGCAATTTCTTGTCTGTATTTGTGTAGTCTGCTGTGAGCGTCTGTAATCATTACCTGGATCATCCTGAATCCGTTCTGCCTGGCTGTGTCCCTGGCTTGTGGATATGCCGCAACCCAAAGGACTAGCCACACTACCATACATCAAGAACATTTCGGAACTGACAGCCAGACGACTGCGGCCACCAGGACTCATAACAGCACACAAACCAACAGCGACTCTCAGACAACAACTCACCAGAACGAAGGACCCGATACCCAACATGAGCAAAACCAATGTAGTGTACAAAATCCCATGCAAGGACTGCACAAAACACTACATAGGACAAACAGGAAGACAGCTAACGATCCGTATCCATGAACACCAACTAGCCACGAAACGACACGACCAGCAATCCTCGGTAGCCGCACACACAGAGGAGAAGCAACATGAATTCGACTGGGACAACGCTACCATTATATGGCAAGCCAAACAAAGCAGAGCCAGGGAATTACTAGAGGCATGGCACTCATCCACAGACTCTATCAACAAACACATCGACCTGGACCCAATATACCGGCCACTACAGCGGACAGCTGGAACTGACAACCGGAAGCGGCAGAGAAAGGCCCCTATAAATGCCGGAGGAAAGATCACAGAAGCGCTTCACAGGAAGCTCCCAAGCACTGAGGATGTCACCCAGACAGGGGACGAAACGTCTGCAACACAAATTCCCAGCTCGGTGAACAGAATCACAACAACGAGCACCCGAGATACAAATCTTCTCCCAAACTTTGAGATGACCTTATCTTGGTTTTTTTTGACGAGAGGTTTTAAAGGCAGAGGTGCAGAACTGCTGTCTGAAAACAGTTTAAGTAAATACCTGAGAAAGCCTTTAGGTTTTATTAAAACGGTGGTAATAATGGAAGGGCAGTGCCCAGCTCTCCCAGACCAGGTTTTCCTCGTTTTGTTTTTAGCTACAGCATTCAGAAGCTGCTGGGGATCCCAAAAGGTTTGGGAGTTTCAATACAGGATCCCCAGCTGCTTTTCTCTCTGAAATCTCTGTTGATGTTGATGTCTCCTGGATCAGAAAACTGCATGTAAGAATCTGTATTTGAATATATCTTTGTGCCAAGCGGTGTATACCAAGAAGATACGGTATCTATTGTTTGTGTAACTGTTCCAACATATAAGCCATCCAGAAATGTTCTGTTCTTTGATTGAATTTTAACTAAAGCATTTAAATAGATTATATTTTGCTTAACGTCGAGTGGTTTGACCAGTCACAACATGTCTGGAAAGCACATTTCACATCAATATTCAAAATAGGGAAAGGTTTGGGTCTAAGTGGCCTTCTTATTATATTTTGTGAGAATCTGGTCTGGTCCACAACACTTATAGACGAGGGGTTTCTAACTGACTCCTGTTATTGAAAAGTTAGTGCAGCAACTGGGGATGGTTTGCTGGGAGCTGCCTCAGACATTCAGGGAGACCTGAGGATTTGGTGACCCAACTTTGGATGGAGCCTGGGGACTGTAGGTACAGCATCTGGGTCACATGAACAACAAATGGAGCAGAGGCTGCAGAGACGGGAAGATTTGAAACCACGGAGTGAGTGTGTGTGAGGAAAGGAATCTGCTGTATCCACCGCGGATTTTTCAGGAACAGCTTCCCAAGCTCCACTTAACCCAGTAGCAGAGTGTGAGGGGACACTGATAAAACAAGGAGCTGGTCACAGAGCGGTGTCACCTCCTTCAACACGACCTGCAGCTTCACACCAGGGGGAGGATGGTGCTGCCAGCGGTTGTTCGGGTCACAGTTTCATTCTGCTTCTATGTTCTGGAACTTTTCAAACAGGACTGGGTGACATATCCATCATCTCCCAGTATGTTGCCATCAATGTAACCATTCAGTGACAGAGGATATATATGGTGGATGAGGTAAATACATTGTTTCACCCTCATCAGGGAACTGCCGGGTGTATCCAGTATAATGGGATTCCTGATGGTGTACATGGCGTCTGCGGTGTAGCCGTGTCAATGGGGAGAGGTAGAGGAACTGAAGGAGCACTCTCTGTATTAATCTTGCAGCGTGCCCATCACAGTACATCACGTTGGTGAATACCCCTGTCCTCACTGCAGCCACAGCCTCTTCATTCACAAGCAGGCAGCCATTCCCATCGTCTTCAGATCTCCATGTAGAAAGGAATGAATGTATCTTGGATAAAGGCCATCCCCTTGATACACGTTTGATAACAGCATCCCCCATCACCAACCAAACACTTCAAAACATTTCATGTGTACGGAGAGCAATGGGGTCACTTGGAGCATCAAGGAGCAGACGATCAGGGATGGAGCAAAACCTCCCATGTCTGAACGGGTCTGAGTGAACCCCCCAGTACACAGTATCATTAATCCCCTGTAATCCCTCTCCATTTCAGTGACATACTGCCTTCCATTATTCCTGTAAATGAAATGACAGATTATATCATGTTATATTGCAGCTGCCAAATTATTCTCCATTGCCTTTACCTCTCTGTATCTATCTGTAGACCCTCCACCCTCTCTTGATAATTTAATCTCTTGCTTATCACAGCAACATGACCAAACTCAGTATCTCCATATCTGTTCCATCCTCCTGATCATTGATATAGATTGTAAATAGTTGAGGACCCAGCACTGGTCACTATGTGACTCCACACAGTTTTTGTTAGTTAACCAATCCTCCATCCAAGCTCATAAATTACTCCTAAACCGATACTGTCTGATCTTACCACTCACTCTTTGGAGAAGGGACGTATCTGAATCCTTCACGAAGACCAGATATATTCCATTTCCAGGATTCCCACTATCCACCTTGTTTGTCACATCTTTAAATAACTCAAGAAAACACTTCAATCATGGTTTATCTTTTGTAAAACCATGTTGACTCCGATGAATTGTGGTTTTACGTTTGCAAATGTCCTCAACAATGGATTCTAATAATTTGCCTTAAATTACAATACTTTATTGTTCCATTTTACTCCCTAATATATTCAGTTATTATAAGTTCTTCCCTTTCTAAAACCTTTACGTTTTCTTTGAATTCCTGTTTGATGGGCAAAAGGGTTTTAAGAGATGTGCTCCAATTGCTGTATAAGCGGTATGTGTGGCTGACTGGACTCATCATCCTGCTGGTGTACAAAATCGATGGGATGAAGTCTTTCTGGGGTTCCCATGTTGTCATCTCCAAGGCCAGAATGACCACCTCCTGTTGATGCGTTAGAGGGGTGGGGGATTATGGAATCTTCCCGTTACTGTGTAACATTTTGAGGGGCTGATGGGTCTTCTCATATTTTTCCATAATCGGTGGAGATACTGAACGGTCTCCTCATGTATCCCAGAGATGGGACGAAGGGAGCAATTGGTCTTCTCTTGTTCCTATACAACAGACACGTGTCTGAATTACCTCCTCCTTTCTCACGAAAAAAGACTCAGATAGTTTTTATCCTAGCACATTTCCCTTGAAACAGACTCGGTGGGTCTGAATGGCCTCCTGTTATCCCAGTGTAACAATCTCCAGTCACTGTGTGACCACTTCCAGTTCCTGTGTCTTGAGGAGGCTGAATGGACTGATCCTGTTGCTGTGTAACAGGATACTGGTGCAGCATGGCCTACTCTGGGTCCAGTGTTATAGAGTCGAGGGGCTTATTGGCCTCGAATCTATATCAGGCTTGAGGGGCTGAACAGTGTCTTCCTATTCTGGTGTAACAGGCTCGAAGGCCTGAATATCCTCCTGTTGTTCCTGTGTAACAGGCTGGAGAACAGAATGGATTCCCCCACTATCTGTGTAATTCTCTTCAGTTGCTGACTCCTTCCTGTCATCTATGTTGAAATAAGATCATCCTTTATTTTTGTAAACTCCAATGGCTATTGGATCAACCTGATCATCCTTTAGTTATAAGCTAGCACCTTCATTGCAGGAATTTTTTGAGGGATCCATCTCTGAGCTGCTTCCAATATAACAACATCCTTTCTTCATTGAAGGGACTAAATCTGTACACACTACTCCAGATGTGATCTCACTAAGATCCTGTACAGCAGCGGCATCACTTTACCAGCCTGCTGTAAGGTTCCCACCCAGGTTAGAGCAGTCTCAGCTCTCTGGGGGAAATACAGAGCATTTATGAACGACCATTGTCCTTCTCTACTCCACTAGCATAACGGGAGATCTGGAGAAAATGTCACAATGATGCTTAAGAACATCATAAATGATGCGGCAAGATGATCTCTACCATTAATCTCCCCAAATCCCACATCGCTCAGATTCTCCAGAATCTATAAGGTGGAGTGCAAAAACAGCAAGGAGAAGGAAACATTGATGGGAGTTATATATCAAAGTGAAAGCTGCAATACAAATGCTGGACAAGTTTAAAAACGGGAAATGAGATATACACATTTGTGGCTACTGCAGTAATAATGTCCTGTTTACATTATATCTAAACTGTGTTAACCCAACTGAATGCTAATGCTGGGAAAAATGGATTTCATGAGCATGTGTTAGATGGTGGCATTAACATTTTGTCGAGCACTGAGCTCGAGATCAGGTTATTTAGAAATTGATGTTCAATGATCAAAAGAACTAATTGAAAACTTTGCTGTAAAGGGCCTTTTGGGAACAGTGAGCACAATGCATTGGTTTTCTTTTATGCTGTTTGAGTACACGGTAGTTTTTGTTTTATTTGAAGTAACCGTTATAAATCTGAATCATGCAAGCCCTGAAGGTGTGAGGAGAAATTGGGGACTGCAGATGCTGGAGATCAGAGTCGAAGAGTGTGGTGCTGGAAAAGCACAGTCAGGCAGCGTACTAGGAGAAGGAGAATTGACGTTCTGGGCATAAGCCCTTCATCAGGAATGAGGCTTATGATGAAGGGGGATGAGAGATAAATGAGAAGGCGGTGTGGCAGGAGGGAGTTAGCTAGGAATGCGATAGGTAGATGAAGGTGGGTTGAAAGTGAAAGGTGATGAAGGGAGACAGAACGCCTCATCAACTACATACATTAAAGCCAGTGTGGTCTTCTCTACATTGGTAAGGCAGGTGGATCATTTCAGAGAACATGTCTGGGATAGCCACATTGACCAACTCCACCGACTTGTGGCTGAATACTTTAACTCCCCTTTCCACTCTGCCAAGGACGTGAGAGTCCTGGGCCTCCTCCATCGCCAAACCCTAACCACCCGAAGCATGGATGAAGAAAGGTTCCTCTTCTGCCGTGGGACCCTCCAACCACAGGGGATTTATGTAGGTTTCACCCGTTTCCCCATTTACCCTAACTCCACCTTATCCCAGTCCAATCTTCCAACTCAGCATCCTCCCCCCTTTTGAACGTTCCTATGTGTTCATCTTCCTTCCGATCAATCTGGTCCACCCGCCTCTCTGACCTAACCCTTTCAGCCTTACCTTCAACTATCTATTAGATCACAGGAATTAGCTTAGAAAAATGTCAAGTACCGTAGTAAGCCAGTGGATTCGGAGAAATATAGGACCCAGCAACGGATGACCAAGAAAAGAAAAGCAAACAGCGAAAAACATACAAACAAAAGAAAAACATAAAGACTGCAATAAAAAGTACATCAGTGTATGAAACAAAAGTAAAAACAAGGTCAAATATTGGACAGTGGGTGTGCGGACAGAATAATTTATTGAAGACAACAGAGAAATCACAGGGAAAAGAAACAGTTTCTTTGTTTCTATCTTCAAGGCACAATATCCAGAAATTCTCCCAGAAATACCAAGTGACCATGGGACTTGTGTAAGTAAAATCTAAGATCATTCTTATCAGTGCTGAGGTCATGTTTTAAAAGAAAGCTGGATTGAGTATTTATAAATCTGACAGATCAGATGTACTTCATACAAGAATTTCAGAGGAAGCAGCAATAGGCATATTGATTGCATCGCAGATTATCACGTTGTTTTCCAATACATTCCCGAAAGATATTTAGCCAATCTGGATAAGGCAAAGGTTATAAATATTATCCAACAGTTTAAGAAAGGATGAAGATGGAGAGTGGTGAAATACAGATCAGTAACTTGTCATCCGCGGTCGGGTGTCTGTTGGGCTCGATTATAAAGAACGTGTTACTGGATATATAGAAGGTAATGGGAAAACTGGGGATGATGATAATGCATCGATGAAACGAAAACCATAAGTGGCAAACATTTTTTGGAATGGTTTGAAGTGATTCTTGTGGACGTAGGCAATGAGGAGCAAATGGATAACGTATAGTTGGATATTCAAGAGGATCTTTTTTAAGAACTCTCCCACTAACATCATAAGAAAAGTTAAAGTGAAAGGAATTGGGAAGAATTGGGCGGCACAGTGGCACAGTGGTTAGCACTGCTTCCTCACAGCACCAGAGACACGGGTTCAACTCCGGCCTCAGGTGACTGACGGTGTGGAGTTTGCACATTCTCCCCGTGTCTGCGTGGGTTTCCTCTGGATGTTCCGGTTTCCTCTCACAGTTGAAAGATGTGCAGGTCAGGTGAATTGGCCATGCTGAATTGCCCGTAGTGTTAGGTAAGGGGTAAATGTAGGGGTATGGGTGCGTTGCGCTTCGGCGGGTCGGTGTGGACTTATTGGGCCGAAGGGCCTGTTTCCACACTGTAACGCAATGAAATCTAAACACAAGCAAATAGGTAACGAAAAATTAGGTTTACATTCATGTGAATGTAATTGAAATATAGAAGATGCCATGCGCCAGCTGCACAGAGTGTTGCTGAGACTAAACTGAGAGTATTGTGTACCGTTTGGAGTCCCAATCTAAGATAGAATATACTACAGACGAACTGTAAAAGGTATTCTCCAGATTAATCCCTAAAATGGCAAGATTGTCTGATGGGGAAACTCAGCCTGTGATCTCAAGTTTCAAAAAATGAGAGGGGATTTTACTGAAACTTAGAAACATAGAGGGGAGAGAACAACCGAGGGACATGGAGAAGAGCTAGCAGGAGAGACGAGGGAGAATCCCAGGATATTCTACACGGACAAGTAGAACAGAATAATCAGCAAACAGTTAGTGTCCATTAGAAACCAAAGGGGCAATCAGTGTGTCAACCCGGAGAACATTGATAGATTGTTACATGTAAACATCACAGCTGTTTTACTTGGGACAAGGAGGATGCAGGTACAGAATTCGAGAAGATGGACTGGAAAGCTATTGGAAAGAGATTGATGTAAAATACGAGCAGGGGTTTGAGGCTGTGTCTGGTATAAAATTGGACCAATCTGCAGGTCTGGATACTGTTGGAGTCAAGGGAGGAAAGACGCTGACTGGAAATTTTAATTAGAATCTGACAATAGGGGAGATGCCAGAGGACTGGAGAACAGCTATTATGATTGCACTTCAGAGTAAGGGTGGTAGAGATAGACCAGGAATCTATAGACGAGCGAGTATTAAATCACTGTTCGGGAAACTACTGGAGAAAATAGAGAAGGAGAAAATTGAACTCCAATCAGAGTCGCAAGGTTTGATCAGGGATAATCATCATGACTTTATCAGAGTGAAGTCACACCTAATGGAGTTGATTCAATTAATTTGAGGAGGTCGCTTATTTAGTTCTGATGCAATGCCTTTGACAAAGTTCCGCATGGGAAACTGAAAAAAATAAAGTAAAATCTCAGAGTATCAAGGATAACTTGAAAAGTTACAGCGAAAATTGTCTTATTGTCAGGAGGCAGAGGGAGGTGGGAGAAGGCTGTCTGTGTGACTGGAGACCAGTGTCCCCTGGTGTACCACAGGGATCAGTGCTGTGTCCCCTATTGTTTGTAGCATTCATAAATGTTATAGGTGTGAATCTGGAGGGGGAGTGGGTGGAGGGGTGGGAGTTGTGATAAGTAAATTTGTGTTTGACACAAAGATTGGCCGGGTGGTTGGCAGTGAGGAGAAAGTTCTGACTTTACAGGAAAATCCAAGTGGAATGATCAGATGGGCAGATCAATGGCAGATGGAATGTGATCCTGATAAATATGTGCTGATGTACTTTGGAAGGAGGAACCAGACATGGGGTGTACACAATGATTGGCAGCACACTAGGGAGCTCAGAGCGTGTTTCTCCACACATCCCTGAATGTGACTGAACAGGGTAATGGACTAGTTAAGAATTGAACCTTGGGTGTCGCGTTTATTAATCAGGGAGTAGATTATAAGTGTTATACAGGGCTTGGTTTAGTCCATGATGGAGTACTGTATGTCGTTCTGGGAGCCTCATTATAAGAAAGGATGTGATTGTACTGGAGGGGTTTGCAAAGGAGATTCGCCAGGATGTTCCCTGGGATGGATCATATCAGCTATGGAGAGAGGCTGGATAAGCTCGGGTTGTTTACTTTTGACAGAGAGGCTGAGGGGGATGTGATTCAGAAGGATAAGTTAACAAGAGGCATCGACAGGGTGGACAGACAGCAACTGTTCCTTTTAGACAGAGGGTCAAGAACAAGGGAGCACACTTTTAAAGTGAAGAGTTTGAGGTTCAGAGAGGATTTAAAGATGACTTTTTCTTCACCCAGAGTGTGTTGGGGTCTGGAAAGTACTTTCTGAGAGGGGAATTATCAAGGTTAACCTCTCAACTTGGACAAGCACTTGGAAGTGCCATAACATTCCAGGCTATGAACCTTTTGTCGGAAAGTGGGACTAAAATAGATCGTGCTGTACTTCTGTTGGCACAGAGACGATGCTCCTGTGAGTATATGATGTGGAAGGTCAATGGTTTAGCTGCTTAACACAAGAATTGATGGGTTTCTGAAGATAATGTTCACAAAGGTTATAAGAGTGAACTGTTATAGCTTGTCAAATTATGTCAATGTGAGAAGTATGAAAAAAGTGCAGGTTTTTTCCAGGTTGAAACCAGAGAATGGAGAATGGGAAACAGGGAAATGGCAAAACTATGAATCCACTACTTCAGTTCTGTCTTCACAGAACTTTCTGAGAATACCAGGAAAACCAAGTCTGGCGTGGAAAACGAAATAGTACATGGAACAAAGAACATCGTAAGTAAATCGTTTGGGAGAAATTATTGGGACTGAAAATAATGGTCATCGACAACACTAACACGGGTTTATGAAATGGGAATTATGTTTGAGAAACAGACTGGAAGACAAATGACAGAGAAGCAATGGATGTAAAACATGTGGATTTTCAGAAAGATTTTGGTAAAGCTCCAAGCCTCGTTTGCAAAATCAAATCTTCGTGGATTGGGGTGAATATATGGCCATCCTTCTAGAATGGGACAGCTGGCAGGAAACAGTGAAAAGAATTAAACAGACTTGTGAAGCAACAGCCTGACATTGCATTTAAGGTCTGATTCTGTGAGTATGACTATATCCCTGACACCCCATCACCTTTCCCGGATATCTCCTATCTCACCAGCAGGACAGACAAAGCAGAAGTGGTGGCACCGTGGGATACAGTTTGAAGGGAATTGTTCTGGGAGTCCTCAACAGTGACTCTGTATCCCATGAACTCCCATGGCGTTAGTTTACACATGGGAAAGGCAACCTCCTGCTGATTACCATGTACCAGCCTCTTCCAACTGATGAGTCAGTACTCCTCCAATCTGACCAACACTTGGAGGAAGCACTGAGGGTGGCAAAAGCACAAAATGTACTCTGGGTTAGGGATGTCAATGTCCACAAAAAGAGTGGTTCAGCAGCAGCATTACTGATTGAGCTGGTTGGGTGCGAAAGGATATTACTTCTCGAAACGGTCTGCGTCAGGCGGTGAAGGAACCCACAAGAGGGAAAAGCCACATTTGACCACAACCTAACTAATCTGCCAGCTGCAGAAGTATCTGTCCATGACAGTATCGGGTAAGAGTGACCACTGCATAGTCATTGTGGAGATAAAGTCACACTTGCATAGTGAGAATAACCTCCACCATTTTAGGTGGCACTGTCACCATGCGAAATAGGACAGACTTTGAACAGATCTAGCAGATCAAATCTGGGTTTTGATAATATGTTGTGGGTTATCAATAGCAGCAGAATTGTACCCAGCACAACCTCATGGCATGGCATATCCCCCTCACAACAATTACCATCAAGCCAGAGGATCAACCTTGATTCAATGGAGTGTGCAGGAGGGCAGGAGCAGCACTGGGAATACCTGAAAATGAGGTGTCAGCCTGATGAAGTCACCAACCATGACGACCTGTGTGCCAAACAGCATAAGCAGTTCGTCATAGACAGAGCTAAGGGATCCCGCAAGCAACGGTTCAGATCTAAGCTCTGCAGTCCTTCTACTTCTAGCAGAGAATAGTTATGGACAATTAAACGAGTCATCGGAGGAGGACATTCCACAAGTATCCCCATCCTTAATGATGGAAAAGCCTAGCACTTCAGTGCAAAAGATAACGTTCATGCATTCGCAACAATCTTCAGTCAGAAGTGCTGAGTGGATGATCCATCTCGGCCTCCTCCAGTGGCCCTCAACAATTCAGTTACCAGTCATCAGCCAATTTGATTCACTCCACACGATATCCAGATTCAGTTGGAGACACTGGATACCTCAGAGGGGACATACCCTGACAACATTCTGGCAATAGTACTGAAACGTTGTTCTCCAGACCTTGTCACTGCCCTCACCAAGCTGTTCCAATACCGTTACAACAACATTTCCCTGATTACATGGAAAATTACCCCAAGTATCTCCTGTATATAAAATGCAGACCAAATCCAATCCGGCCAATTACCACTCCATCAGTCTACTCTCGATCATCAGTAAAGTGGTGGAAGGTCTCAGTGCTTTTAAGTAGCACCTGCTCAGCAATACCCTGGTCAATGACGCCCAGTTTGGGCTCCACCAGGGCCTCTCAGCTCCTGACCTCATTACCGTGGTTCAAACATTGGCAAAAGAGCTGAATTCCAGAGGTGGGGTGAGAGTGACAGCCCTTTAAATCAAGGCTGCCTTCGCCCAAGTGTGTTATCAAGGGGCCTTAGCAAAACTGGAATCAATGGGTATCAGGGGCAAACTCCCCGCTGGTTAGAATCATACCTGACACGTAGGAAGATGGTCATGGTTGATAAAGGTCAGTCAACCCAGCGCCAGGACGTTTCTGTAGGAGTCCCTCGGGCAGTGGCCTAGGCCCAAACATCTTCTGGGCTGCTTGATCAATGACCTTGCCTCCATTTTAAGGTCAGAAGTGGAGATGTTTGCCAATGATTGCACACTCTTCTGCAACATTTGTGTCTCCTCAGATACTGAAGCAGTCCATGTTCAAATACAACAAGATCTGGACAGTATCCAGGCTGACAAGTAGCAAGTAATAGTCACGTCACACAAATGCCAGACCGTGAACATCACCACTAAAATACAATCTAACCTACCCCTTGGCATTCAGTGGTGTTACCAACACTGAATCCACAGTGGACTGCAGCGGTTCAACAAGGCAGCTCACCACCACCTTCTCAAGGGGCAACCAGGAACAGGCAACAAATGCTGGCCCAGCCAGTCACACCCAGATTCAGGAAATAAATATCATTTTAAAAACATAATAGAGGAAGGTTTCTGGGATATCACAGAGATCGGTGCTCAGGTCCCAGCAGTTCACAATACCCATTAAACATTTGGTTGCAGGAATCAAATACAATATATCCCAACCTGCTGATAGAACTAAAGGATGTTGGATTGCGAGTGGGTGAGAAGGTTGTAAAAAAGCTTCAAGGTGACTAAGACAAGTGGAGTGAATGGGCAAATACGTGGCAGATGGAGAGCAAGGTGGGTTGAGGTGACAGTATGTCCTTTGGTTGGAACAAGAGATTGGCAGCTTTTCGTTTGAAAAAGGATTGTTTGAAACATGTTGATCTGAAAAGCGACGTATGCGCCTTTTTGTTGTTTCCTTCTGTGCGGCCCTCCGAGGTCCCTGAAGCACAGTGAGGTCTGAACCCACAAGGCAATACTGGGAATGGCATTCACACGCTGCCCAGTGTACATAGACCTACCAAGTGGGGAGCTGTAACATTGCAAAGGATCTGGATCTCCCTGCAGACCAGTCACTGAAAGCAATATTGCAGGAGCAAGAACCAGATAGGAAGATCAATGATGTGCTGACCTTCATTTCAGGGGGATTTGAGTCCAGGAGTAAGCGTGTCTTACTGCAGCTGTAGAGAGCTTTGGTGAGACCCTATCTCAAACACTGTGCAGTATTCTGCAGCTTTGGTCTTAGTACATAATAAAGGACAAACCTGACATTGAGGGAGAGCAGTGAAGGATTTCCAGACCGATCTCTAGGATGACAGTCTTGTTGTGGGAGCAGAGTTTGGGGCGACTGGGCCTGTATTCCATGTGGTTTAGGAAAATGGGTGGAGATCTCAGTGAGATATATAAAGATCTGACAGGGTGAGACAGATTGGAAGCAGGGATAATAATTCCCCTGGCTGTGGTGTCTAAAACAAGGGTCCACAGTATTAGGTACAGACAGACTATTCTGCAATGAGATGACAATAAATGTCTGCAATCAGTGACTGGTGAACCTGGGGAATGCGCTCGAACCTGGAAGCCAAGACACTGAATATAAATAATGATTTAGAGACAGTAAAGGAATGGTGGGAGAGAAGGAGAACGATATGGAAATAAAGGGCAAGATATCATTATATTGAATTGGGTAGCAAACTCGACAGACCAAATGGACTACTGCACTTCCTACTTTATAGCTTCCCACAGTTAATCGCATTAAGGGATGTGTACAGTGTGTGGAAAAAGTGCATTGTGTACATATTTGAACATGAACTGGAATGGGGAAGGCTCAATATGTTGTATGACCTACTCCATTCCCGATGTTTCTATGTAGTCTGTAAATGTTGTCACAAGCTCTCAGATGTTAGGAAGCAGGGTCAACAGGACTGTGTTTCTCATTACCTATTCCGATACTGAGGCTGGGGCCGGGTGTTCTGTCCGGTTTTATCCTTTCGACCTCGGTACAGTTTGATACAATAGAATGTCTTGTTTGGCGGATTCAGAGACCATTGCAAAGTTTATCACATGTCTGTGTGTCTGCAGTCACGTTTAGGCCAGACCAGGAAAGCACGGGGGATTCACTTTCTGAAAGTACATTTGTGAAGCAAATTGGTGTTTACAATCGACATTGGCTTGAAGGTCACTATTTACGGACACCAGATTTTGCATCCTAATATTTTGTCAATTGTGTTTAACTTACACCAGCTGCCAGAGCATTAGCCTGGTCTGGATTAGTAATCCAGTGACCTTTCCACAGCAGCACCATCTCGACATGGGGACCTATCTGAAATCATACTGAGCAGGTTATTTCTGTGCTGCTTGGTAACTCTGTCAAAAAGAACTCCCACCAATTTGACTGTCGAGGTGGGTCTGAGGCGGAGGTAACTGGCCAGATTGTAATTATAATCCTTTTAGGAACTGGACATAGTTGAGTAATTTTCCACATTACCAGGGAGATGTCAGAGTTAGTGCTGGAATGAAAGAGCTTCCCCAGGGACACGGCTTGTTGTGCAGCACAAGTCTTCAGTCCTATTGCAGGAATGGTGACAGGGACCATTGCCTTTTTCGTACGTACTGTGTTCAGCTGTTTCTTCATGTCACGAACAGCAAATCGAATTGGTTGAAGACGGGCATCTGTGATTCTGTGGGTATCATGGTGAGGGTGAGGTGGATCATCAACTCAACACTTCTCGCTGAGGGTGGTGCAGCTACCACATCCTGGTCTTTTACACTGATGTGCAGAGCTGTTCGATTACTGAGGATGGGGATATTTGTGGAGTCCTTTGCTCCAGTCATTTGTTTAATCATCCATCACCAGTTATGTCAGAATGTGACAGGATTGCGGAGCTTTGATCAGATCTGTTGGTCAAATGTGGTAGCTTTAATGGGTTCACGTCAGGTTTAGGTTCACGTGGTTCTGACCCAGTCATGTTCACCCACAGTCATTACTGAAACATAGATCATATTGATGGTAATGGCAGACTGAGGAAATTATTCGAGGCTAAAAGTTACAGGTTGTGGTTGAATGCTGTTTTTCTTCTCCTACTGCTGTAGTCTACAGCACTACATAAAAACGAAGTTTTGAGCTGCAATATCTGCAATACAATTCTGCTGTCTGTCCCTTAGTTCACATCGAGACCCATTCACCCATCAGTCATGTACTCAGTGACCTACTCTGGTTTCTGATGTGGTAACACTTCCATTTTCATACTTTCATTCTCCTGAGGGTCTCTCCCCGGATCAGGCTTTCAAACTGACACATTCTGCAAAGCCAAGTAACTGATTTTAATTCAATTGTTTAATTCACCTCAATTTTTTTCCTTGAGTAATATCATCTTCTGTGTTTAAAGTGAATGTTTTTCCTCTGTTTCTCTCCCTGACCATGATTAAGAGCTCTGTAGTGTCACTGATGCCAGCCTTATGTAGTTTCCGAGCCAATGAATTCTCTGGATTCCCAATCATCTTCACCACATTGTATGTTTCCTATTTTGGTTTCATGCCTTATTACTCAAGGCTGCCTTGTTCTCCCATGAGTATGTTTCATCTCCTTTGGGAGAATTTCTGGTATCCTCCGAAATATCCCCAGAAATTCCTGCTTTTGCTGTTCCATGGTCTGCCCTGCTCAGCTCCCTTTCCAATTAACTCTGGCCAGCTCCTCCTGAATGTCTTTGCAGTTACATTGCTCAATTATAATCACATTACATCTAGAAGAGAGCAATAGACATAAACCGAAAGAAGGAGCTTTGAGAGAAGGGACGCAAAGAAAAATTGCTAAATTTCTTAACTAGATACAAAGAGAGAAAGAGCGCGACAACATAGATGAGGAAATGTGAAAAATGAGAAAACTAGATCATTGAAAGAATTAGATGTACATCCCTCAATGTTTTGGCAATTCCTGTGTGCTGTGGTCCTTCGTATAGTGCATGGACAACAGAGTAATGTGTTCAAATGCTGGCTCTGATGCCAGACTTTTTATCTCCAAAAATATGACAGACACTAGCTTTGAAAAGAACAGGCCAATATATTGAATTCTGATAGAAAGGGGATTAACTGAAAAAAGTTGGGACACCAGAAGCAAGAATTTATAACACATCCTGATAAGAAGGAGAGATTGGAGTAGAGAATTCTAGAAAAGGAGGGAACGTTGAGAGGAGGGGAAACATATCACTTTAGATGAGGATCCAATGATGTTTTAATGTTTTATCAATTTTGTACATCATATGCATCACTTTTCGTGTGTCTCCGTTGTTCATTTAGAATGGGTTGTGCACATGTGAAAAATGTTACATATCTGCGCACACACATTCATTAAACAGTGTATTTAAAATTATTTTCCGCCATTGAAATTGTCCTGTTGTTGTGTTACCAGGATACACGAACACCAGCTGGCCACCAAAAGACATGACCCATTATCATTATGTTCCATACATACAGATAAAGAAGGGCACCACTTTGATTGGGACAATGCACACACATACTAAGACACGCAAGGATGTTCTTAGAGGAATGGCATTCTGACCAGAAGTCCATCAATAAACGCATCAATTTAGATCCTATCTACCTTCTCTTGTAAAACAAAAGAACTGGAAATGACATCACCCATCTTAAGAACCCAAGACCTATAAATAGAGAGGCGCGACATACCACCAGCACTTCAGCAGAGACTCTCACTGATGATGTTACCGAGTCATAGTGTCGAATCGTCAGAAAACAAACCTTCCAGCACAGTGAGCTAACTTGCATATATAAAAACTGCTATTTTTCTTTTATTAGTGGAATTTGGGAGTTCTTTGTCACTCATGTATTAACAGATTACGAGGTGAGGTGAGCTTTTTTGGGTTTGTGGTTTTAATTAACATAAGTCCTCGACATAGATGTCTTCACAGTTTGGGGCCCTGCCATATGGGACTTGGACAGATTTGAACAGATTTCGGGTACACAATGTCCCAGCAAATTCCAACACGTTGCAATTAGTGACCAAGATCTTCAAATAAAACCGGTCGGAAAATCTGTTTAATTTTGTTTACTTGTGGTTGTTTAAATTAAAAGTGAGGGAAATGGCTTTTAACATTACTAAAGAGGTTCCCAAATTTGCCAAGAAAGTTTAGAAAGACAGAAGCAGGACATTTTTTAGAATTAGCATATAGATTGGAATTGGGTTTAACCAGGGACAAAAGGAAACCAGAAATTATCATGCAGTTGATCAAGCACTTTGATGTATCAAAGAAACAGACAAGTGCAGTCGAGTTAGAAAAAACTTTAATTGCAGATATGGCAACTGAAGTTAGAATATAAAGAAAGAGACGGAAACAGAGAGAGAAAAAAGAGAAGGAGAGGAAAAAGACAGAGAGAGAGAATTTGAGATTCAGAAGTTGGGAATTAGACAAGAAAGTTAAATTAACAGGATGGAGATGAAGGGAGAACGTCGGGATGTATACAACTATGTTAGCGCCTTGCCATATTTCGGTGAGAAAAATGTCAAAACCTTTTTTATTTCATTTGAAAAAAATGACTCGGCAGATTACGGGTCCAGTGAAATTGTGGGTAATGATCGTTCAGACTAAGCTGGTTGGCACAACTGGTGAGGTATGTACAGCGCTGTCAGATGAGGGATCAAGAGATTATGCAGATGTCAAATTGGCTATTTTGATTGGCTATTAATTGGTATCAGAAGCATATAGACAGAGGTTCATGAAAATAGAGACGGAACCAGGTCAGACTTGTGTTAAGTTTGAAATAATTAACAACAGTCATTTTGTAAGATGGGTGCTGGACTTAAAAATAGATAAGACCTGTGAGACTTGAAGGGAGATTAATCTGCTGAAGAAGTTTAAAGACTCACTTCCAGAGATGCTAAGAATTCATGTGCACGAACAGAAAGTTCAAGAAGCGAGAAGAGCGGCAGAAATGGCAGGTAAATATGCATTGGTGCATGAGATGAAATTTAGCTTCTGGGAGAATTTGCATGCTATGAGGGATAGAAATTGGGAGAAGGGAAGTTCACACATTACAAAGCAAACAGTAGTGCACAATAGTTTACCACAAGTGAAAAAAGAAGCCCAAAAGGGCTGAAAGGAGGTGAAAGGCCTCAGGTGTTCTCAGCAAAAGGGCGTGGAATACATAAAATGACAGTGCTGATGGTTTAAGAAGAGCACTAGGAAAAGGTGGTTTCATTGAAGTAAGCTGGGACACACTGTGATGGTCGTTGAAGGAAGGACTTTTGGGAAAGATGTGGCAGAAGAGGCTATTTCCAGTGGCATTAGTGAAACTGGTAAAGGAGACCCCAAGTGGAGCCAAGGAGCTGCAGGAGAGTGCTCAGCCTAGGCAAGGGCTGGGTATGGAGTCAGTACCTGATCTCTGAAAGAATTCACCTCTGTAGATAAAGTTTACTCAGAAAGAACAGGGGGAGAAGGACAAGAAGTTATAATTTTGTGAGATACGGGATCTGCTCAGTCTCTAATAGTTGATCAGTGAGGCGCCAGAAAAGCACAACAGATCAGGCAGCATCCAAACAGCAGGACAATTGAATATCAGGCAGAAACCCATCGTCAGGGATGTGGTTGGGGGACAATGCGACTGAAAGATAAATACGAGGGTAGTAGCTGAGCTGGTGGGAGGGTCACTGGGAAGGCGATAAGAAGATGTAGGTGGGAGTAAGAGTGATATGTCAGAGGGGAGGGTGGAGTCGGTAGGTGGGAAGGAAGATGGCCAGTTAGGGCGGTTCAAGAGGGCAGTGCTAGGTTGAACGATTGGATCTGGGAGAGGTTGGTGGAGAGGAGATTTGGAATTTGGTGAAGTCAACGTTGATGATGGTTCTCGTTTGAGGGTTCTAGTTGTCCTATCCACAACACCCTCCTCTCCAACATATCACCATCACATCCCACCTGCGCCTACCTACCGCCTTCCAAACTATCTTCCACCCAGCTCCACCCCCACCCTCCTATTTATTTCTCGGCCCCCGTCCCCCTCCCTTACCCCACCCCCCACTTTCCTGATGAAGGATTTATGCCTGAAATATCAACTCTTCTGCCCCTCAGATGCTGCCTGGTTGGGCACTTTTCAACTCTCACCTCCAGCATCTGCAGCCCTCACTTTCTCTCGGTCTCTAATAGTGAGAGATGAAAGTATTTTCACTCTTTCTGTCATATTAATCAAGATCGTGACAATTTGTGGAATGGGGTTAGAAATTAAGTATTCCCTTGTGTAACATCAGGATGGAATGCCAAATCAAGGTTGGGGAAGTAACAGTGACAGTGAGTAACAGAGTGTCAGTTCCAGGAAAACAGTTTGTTCTTGTGAACGATTTAACAGGATCCAAGGTGGGAGTTGCAACCCATGTGTTGGAGAAGGCAAAAGGAAAACTAGGGAATTGGGGAGTTAAAAGAAAAATACCCAGGATTCTTCCAGACTGTATAGTAACAAGATTCCACTGTCATAAGTTAGAGCAGGAAGGAAAACCAAAATAAAAAGCCAAAGGAGTTGATGTGCAGTGAACTGACACCCTGTTTGATGTCACGGTGCAGGAAAAACCAGAACAGGCAGAGGATCAGGCAGAGGGGTTTAGTCCTGAAAGGCTAATGGACTTACAACAGATATATACACACACATTCACACACACATACACATGCACACACACAGAAAAGGAATCAAAATGTATTGTCGAACATTGTTAACTTAAAGATAGAATGCTAAAATTAAAATGGAGACCCCGATAGGTGAGTGCAGAAGGGGAATGGGCCGAAGTGCACCAGATTGTGTTAGAGGTAGCGTACAGAGTTACGGGTAACACATAAACTAACTGCAGGGGGTCACCTCGGTGGACAGAAGAGCCAGGTTAAGGTACAGAGGCATTTCTAGTGGCCTGGAATGCAAAAGGACGTGGTTGTTTTTTGATGTACATGTCAAACATTCTAAATGGTAGGTAAGTCACAGGCAGTAATAAAGCCAGCACCTTTGTTACCAATTCCTGCATTCGAAGAACATTTCACGTAGGTTATGATGAGTTATGTAGCTCCCCTATCTAAAATAAAAGTGGAAATGCTAGCCATAATGGATGTGTCTACCAGATTTCCAGAGGCAATTCTATTATGGAGTGTTAAGGTAAAAAGGGAGGTGGAGGAGTTGGTCGCTTTCTTTACTCACTGTGGGCTCCGCAGAGAGATTCAGTCAGACCAAGGTCTCATTTTACCGCTCAGCTGTTTAAGGAAGTCATGGGTAGCTTAGGCATACAGCAGTTTAAATCAAGGGCGTTCCATCCTGAATCCCAGGGAGCCTTAGAAAGTTAACATCAGACGCTGAAGACCATATTAACAGTGTACTGTTCGGATTACCGAAATGATTGGAATGAAGGTGTCTCATTAAATTGTTTGCCATTAGACAAAAATTATTTGCCCCAAATAAATCTACTCAGTTTACCTCCTTTGAGTTAACATTTGAAGTGAGAGGTCCTTTGGAATTAATTGAATATAACTGGACAGGACCGAAGTCAGAGATCTCACACTCGGATTATGTATGTGAGGTGAGGGAGAGATTAGATGGAGTAGGTGAGTTCGCTAAACAGTACCTGAAGGGCTCAGCATAGAATGAAGCACGTGGCAGATAAAAACTCTGAAAGTTTGACAATTTCCTGTGGGGATGACGTATTAGTATTGCCACCAGTGATAGGAATTCCCGTCAAAGCCAGGTTTAGTGACTCAGGAACAGAGGTATGGTCAGATGAACAAATTGTGCAGTTTATCTGTATGATGTAGTGACCTTTAGCAAGTGATTGCAAGTTCACATGTTACAGTTGGCAGAGCATGTTGAACGATTACAAGAAGCAAACTTGGTAATAAACTTAAAGAAAACAGAATTCGCGAAGGCAAAGGGGACGTTCTTGGGACATTACATTGGCCATGGAAGGTTGACCCCATGGAACACAAGGACGAAGGGCTTTGAGGAATTTCCACTACCATGCTCGAAGAAAGAGATGCTTCAATTTTTGGAACTGATTGGATTCTATCGGAAGTTTGTTCCAAACTTCAGCAGCGTATTGGCACCACTGATGGACTTAGTAAAGAAGGAAACAGAATTGTGGTGGACAGAACAATGCCAGGAGGTATTTGAGAATTTTAAAGCAGGATTAATCACCGCACCAGTTTTAGCTGCACCAAATATTCTGAAACCCTTTGAAAATTCTATTTGCTTCTAGGGATTTCGGGGTTGGAGATGTATTGATACAGAAAGGTTATGATGGATTTGAGTGGCTAATTGGCTACTTGTCGAAAAACGCAATATCCACCAGAAAGAAAAATACAACATTCTCCATTATTGAAAAAGAATGATAAAGTTTTGCACTGACCTGACAATATTTTAGTGTTTATGTGACAAATAAATCGTCGGAGATGGTTGTGGACAACGACAAACCTCTCACGTTTTTTGGAATATTTAAAGGCCAGAATATGAGAGTATTTCATTGGAGTCTTATCACACCAACTTTAAACTTACAAAATGTACATGCTGTGGGTCCTAAAATGTAGCAGATGTGTTATCGCGGATTTAAAGGAAAAGGTTTAGATAAGATTTGACTTATTCTGGTTTAAATAGGTGTACAAAATTAATATGAATGACATAATTGAGATTAATACTTTTGTATTTCATAATAATGGGATTAAGAATTAGAGGAAAAGAAACGAAGCCATCTTTTCATTCTGATGGTTCTTTTGTTTTCTGAAGGAGGGAGGTCTTATGAAGCCGAAAGCATGTCAGGTCACTTTAAGACAGAACGGGGTTTGTTGAATAGAAAGTACAGCACAGATGCCAGCTAAATGTCAGATTGTTCCACATGTCACAATTAGCTGGGAAATGGAGACCTGAGTTTTGGTTGCTGTTTTGACAACAATTCAAATACTACCAAAGATTTTAAATAATGTTCAGGATACCAGAAGCCAACGGAACTTGAATATTATTGTTTGGGCATCTGGAAAGCAATCAAATTATGAGAATTGTTGTATCATGGGGAGTATATAAACCCAGCATTTGAACACTAGAGGGAGAGCTACTGCCATCCAACAGCAGAGTAACTGCTGTAGAGCAACAGTGCTAACTGACCATCTCAAACACTCTCTATCAAAGATACATGTTCATGTCAAACTTACTTGCAATAAAAAAAATGACCCAGGGAGATCAGCAGCTGGAAGAGTGAACACAGCGGAGAAGATAGACACTGTGTGGTCTTGAGATTGTAATGTTTAATATGTGGGCTGTTGGAACAGAATATTTTTACAGAGTTGGAGTCAGATATTAAGTAGCTAAGAAAAGAGGGGCTTGTATTTGTGAATAGTTGTTGTTTAGTGTTCACTATTAAGTTAAGAAACTAACTTGTTAATTTTTGTTTAAATAGTGGAATGTAGGAGATCTGTGTCGCTCATATTTTTACAGATTACAAGGTGAGGCGAGCTTTTCTGGGTGTTTGGTTTTAAATAACAGAGGGGTTCGAGTCCACCTTGTAAATGTCCATCCATGCTAACCCCAATTCCCTGCAGTTGGCCCATATCCTTCCAGTCCATTCCTATCAACATATTTATCCAAATGCTTTTGAAATGTTGTTAATGTATCTCCTTCAATCACACCTGCGGGCAGCTCATCCACATATCAGCCTTTGTGTAAAGAACTGGCCCCTCAAGTTCCCTGTTATTCCTTCCCCTTTAATCTTAAACTGATCCTCTCTCGTTCTCGATTCTCTAAACCTTGGAAAAAGACTGAGAGCATTAACCCCACCATCATAATCTTATTCAGCTCTATAAGGACTCCCTCAGTCTTCTACATGCTAAAGAAAAGGTCCCAGCTTGTCCAACCTCTCCCTACAACTCAGACCATTGGGTCCTGGCAACATCTTTGTAAATTTCTTCTGCATTCTTTCTAATTTAATAGCATCCTCCCTATAACAACGTGACAAAACCGAACACAATACTTCAAGTGCGGACTTACCAAAGTCCTGTGTAACTGCAACATAAATTCCCAACTTCTATACTCAATGTCCTACCTGATGAAGGCCAATGTGCCAAAAGCCTTCTTCACTGCCCTGTCTACCTGTGACTCCACTCTCAGAGAACCATGCACCTGAACTCCATGATCTCTCTGCCCACTACACCCTTGAAGATTCTCCCATTCACCATGAGACTCCTAACTTGATTTGAGTTCCCAAAATGTAAGACATCACGCATCGATATTAAATTCCATTTGCCATTTCACGGCCCACTTCCCCACCTGATTAAGGTCCTGCTGCAATTTCTGATAAACTTCCTGATGAACACATGCAAGAAGAAACATGTGGTAAAAAGTTTCTGAGAATCGTCTGCTCGGTAACAGGAGCCTGCGGGTCAAATGACTGAAAGTTCCTGTAAGGTGGAGCTGAGAAAACCATCATTTCAACTCCAAACGTATTGAATGTTGGAGCATGTTTGAAGTACTGAATGGCCTCATGATGGATTTCAATTGTGTGTGATTTGAAAAACGTACACCTCTACTCCATCCTCTTACGTGTTACACACTGGGGCACAGCCGCTTTACTGAAACTTGGAACATGATCTGGAAAATTCCATAATTGGCATTCTCCAGAATATTCTATAACTCTGTGGGGGGCATTAGAGATGCAGAGAGAAAGAGAGGGATGGTGCTGTATGCAGTAGTGAGAGTGGAAGAGCATGAGCCCTGTTCGGGAACAGGTGCTATACCAAACATAGAGTGAGTCTGAGGGAGCAGAGAGAATATGGTGACCCTTATCCTAACAGAGCGGGGAAGGTTATTGAAGCTTGTCCTGTTTTGCTGGACATTTACTCAGACCGCAGATACTGCACTGAGCTGGGTGGTGAGCTCAGACCAGGATCGGTGGGTCTGGTGGTGTGATCCCTCTGGGAAGAGAATGGTCCCCTTTTGTACTAGCCCATCCACCAGGACCTCCGTGCCCCTGTCGAAAAACGTGATGTAATTTCTCCTTATCTGCCATGCTCAGGGTAAACTGTGCAGGGCAGCTGCAAACTGAGAAAGCTCAACCATGTGCCCCTTGGCCTTTTAAAGATGGCCCCAGTGTCAGGGGTCATGGAATATCCAGGAGCATCCGGGCGATTTTGAGTACCTCCAGTCATGATGGGTGGGAGAATTCGAGCTGGCATTGTATGAGAGGGACACAATGGAGTGGGGTGAGTAGTTAATGAGATGAGTTAGGTAAGATAGCACCAGGAAAGTAGTTCAGCCTCGTGCAGACAATCCCTCTGTCACAATTAATGAAAATGTCACTGAGACAGTTTTTTGTTAGATTCAGCCCAGCGAGGTGAAGACTCTGCTGCCCTCACTCCTAGTTACAAAGCTGCAGAACAAATGCTCATCCAAAAGTCTCCATTGTCTGAACTCACAGCAATATCCCTTTCACTCATCATTCTTCAAAGTACTGACCCGTGTTGCATGATACTATCGAAATGTCTTCATTTCAGCATTCTGAAACCTGTGAACATATCCTTCAATGACATTTTTTCTCAGTCTCCCCCACTCTGTTTCCACTCCAAAACACACTCATTTGCAGACATATTGCACGAGACTCCCAGTATGAATGGACCATGTCAACCAGAATGTCCATCCAGACTCACCCCATTCCCCTGCCCTTGTTCTGTATCCCTCTAATCCTTACCTATCTGTGTATTTGTCCAAATGCCTTTTCAATGTTGTTATTGTACCCACCTCAATCACTTCCACTGGCAGCTCAGTCTGTATGCATACCACACTGTGTAAAAACGTTGCCCCTCAGGTTCCTTTTTATATACTTTTTTTCCTTTCCAAACATTAATGGATGTCCTCTACTCCTCGATTCATCAACCTTGGGAAAAAAATTGAAGTATTCACTCCATGCACGCCTCTCATAATTTTATAAGAGTTACACTTCAATAAGAGTCCCCTCGGTATCCTACGCTGAAAAGAAATAAGTTCTAACCTGTCCAACCTCTGCCTATAACTGAGAGCCTTTAGCCCAGGAAACATCTTTGGAAATTTGTTCTACACTCTTTCTCGTTCAATAATATCCTTTCTAGAGCAAGATGAACACAACTGAACACAATACTCCAACTGCAACCTAACCAACATTCTGTACAACTGCAATATATCGTCCCAACATCTATACTCAATGCCCTGATGAAGGCCAGTGTGCCAACAGCCTTTTTCACTGTCCTGTGTATCTGTGACTCAAATTTCAGACATCCGTGCAATTGATCTCCAACGTCCTTTTGTTCCACTACACTCCTTAAGGCCCTCTCATTCATCATTAAACTCCTACCTGGATTTGACTTTCCAAAATGTAAGACGTCACACTTATCTGTATTAAACTCAAATTGCTATTTCTGAGCCCACATCCTCAGCTGACCAAGGTACTGCTGGAATTTCTGATAATGTTTCTCATTTTAAATGATGCCTCCTAATTTCGAGTCATGTGCAAACTTACTAACCTTGCGTTGTGCACTCTGGACCAAATCATTGGTATAAGACAACGAACAGCAATGGGCCCAGGACCGAACACTGAGGCACTCCACTAGTCGCAGGCCTCCAGTCCGACAAGCATACCTCCACCATAGCCATTTGCTTCATAACGTCAAGACAATTGTGTCACCAATTTGCCAGTTTACATTGGAGTCCATGTAATCTAACCTTCCAGATCGACCTACCATGTGGAACCTTATCAAAGGCCTTACTTAAATCCATATCGACTATGTCCACCACCCTGCCTTGTCAACCTTCCTGGTCACTTCCTCAAAAACTCTAACAAAAATTCTAAGGCACGATCTGTAACGCACAAAGCAATGCTGACTGCTCCAACTCAAACTCTGTTTTTCCAAATGCATGCATACCTAATATCTCAGAACCTTCTCAAACGGTTTAGTGAAAACAGATATGAAGCTTACTGGTCTATCTTTCCCAGGCTTTTCTTTTCAACCCTTCTTGAATAAGGGCACATTTGTTACCGCTCAGTCTTCTGGGTCCTTGGCCCCTGAAATGTCTTCTCTCACCACCTGCAGTGGTCTTCGAAATATCTGGTCAGGACCAAGAGATTTATCTGACTTTATGCATTCTAATATGTCCATCAGCACCTCCACTGTGATATGGACTGTACCAAGATATCACAACTAACCTCCCAAAGGTCACAGGTCTTCATGTCTTTCTTCATGATAAACACAGATGGGGAATTGAGGAACTCACCCATCTCTTGAGGTTTTACACATGCGTGCCCATTTTGGATTTGAAGACGTCCTATTCTCTCTCTGGTTGTTCTTTTTCTTTACTATTCTGAATTTGGATTCACACTAATCTGCTCAGCCAAAACTATCTCATACTCCCTTTTCGTCTTGCTGATTTCCTTCTTCAGTAAACTCCTCTATCCCCTGTGTACCTCCCGGGATTCCCTTGATACGACCTGCCTGTACCTGAGCCATGCCTCATTTTTTTCAGATCAGAGCCTCAATATTTCTTGTAATCCAGCGTTGTCTCTTCCAGCCTCACTTTCCCTTCACCCTCACAGGAACATATAGACCTTGAACTCGAGCTATCTCACTTTTGAAGCCCTCTTACTTGCCTGGGATCGTTTTGCCTCGAAACAAACTACTCCAATCATCCCCTGCAATCCTCTGTCTAATTCCAACAACATACGCCTTGCCCCAATTTAGAACTTGTATCTGTGGACCAATTTTGTCCCTACCATAACTATTTTAAAACTAACACAGCTCTAGTCACTATTCCCAAAATGCTCGCCACTTTACCTCCGTCACCTATCCGACCTTATTTTTCAACAGTAGGTCGAGTTTGTCCTTCCCCAATAGGAACCTCTCTATATTGCTTGTGGAAGCTTTCCTGAACACACTTAACAACTTATGTTCCAACTACGTTCTTAACCATCTGGAAGTCCTAGTCTATGTTAGAAAAATTAAAATCACCTTTAATGACAACCCTATTGCTCCTGCAAGTCTCACCAGTCTCTCTGAATATTTGTTCCTCTAATTCCCATTGATTATTTGGAGGCTTATAGTGCAACCACTATAACATCACCATCCCCCTCTTAATTCTTTGCACCGTTCACAAAACCTTATTGGATATTATCTCGGTTATTTCAACTTTAAATACTAGAGAGATATGCGCCTCAATCAGAACTATTGGTATTTAAATTGTTTCCGTTTATATCTCTTCCTCACATTGATTTTCACATTCGCAGCACCCCTTGTCAAGGTACAGTGCAGATATGGAGCCGTAAATGGATGGGAACTCCACATTCTGTCACTAACACCATTGGTTACATTTTTCCCCACACTGGGCAGTGATCTAATACAGTGTTACCGAACAATGCAACAGCCTGGGTTTATATATGAATGAACCAGTGCGGACTGCACAGCTCCTCACGCTGGACATTTAGTCCAGGATTATAGATCAAGCATTGGTGTGGGCTGCATAGTGTTTCACTCTGGACATAGCTGGGTCGCATACAGCTGTACACTAGCCGGATCTACACAGGGCTCCATCCTGAATATGTAATGGATGGGCTGGTTATGCGAGTTGGATTGCGAATGTGAGAGTACGAAACATCTGACAATACCTTTATTTTGTGTTTTGATTCTTGTCATTGGACCCCTCAAATCCTGACTCATCCTGTTAGACACATCCTTCTGGATGAGTAATGGTGAGTGTTCTTGCAGCACCTGAGTCTGCAACATGACCAAGAAACGGCGCAGAGGATGCAGTGAGCGGAGTCTCCATAAAATGGAATGAGGGAATCACCATCAGTTCAGCCGTGGTCTGCGTGAATGTTGGGGCAGGATTGAATGGACCACTAATGCAACATATTCATATATTTCTGTTTGTTCCAAGCAAACTCCCCTTCTCTCCCAGTGTCCCCTACTTGTGGGGAGTGAGTCACCTCCTGCTGTCCTTGCATAACAGGATGCTGGGGCCTCACTAACCTCCAGATTTCCCTGTGCCCCAGTTTCGAGCTCTGAGTGACTCCCTCCTTTCCCTGTGTCACAGTCTCAAGCAGTTTAATGACTGCATCCTGTTATGTGTCCCAATCTTGAGCAGCTGTGTGACTGCCTCCATATCCAAGGTTTGCGATAGTAGATGTTCCCCTCCTCCTACTGACTAACAGGTTCCAATAGCTCTGTGTTCACCTGCTGCTCCTGTGGAATGGAGTCGAGGGCCTGAATGGCCTCTTCACGTTCTTTACAGCTTCTCTTTAATAAAAGCCTTTGTAAAACACCATCAAAATCTGAATGATGTATTTTTGTATTTTACTCTCAGCAATTGAACAAACAAGTTGCCTGACAGAATTCAGAAGTTGAATAGCGTCCTCCTGTTCCTGTGTTATACACTCAAGAGGCAATAGAGTCTCAGAAATGTGCAGCACGGAAAAAATACCTTTCGGTCTGATCGCCCACATCGACCAAATATCCAAAATTAATCTCGTCCCCCTTGCCAGCATTTGGCCCATCTCCCTCTAAACACTTCCCATGCATGTATCCATCTAACTGCATTTTAAATTGTGTAACTGTGCCTGCCTCCACCACTGCTTTCAATCCATATACACAGCAGTCTCTATGTGAAAATGTTGTCCCTCATGTTCCTTTTTAAATCTTTCCACTCTCACCTTAAATCTTTGTCTTCTAATTTTGGAGTCGCCTATCCTGGGTAAAAGACGTTGATTGTTTGCATTATCTTTGCCCCTCATGATTTTATAAACCTCTTTAAGGTCACCCCTCAGCCTCAACACTTGAAAGTAGTCCCAGACTATTCAAACACTCCCTATAACTCTAACCCTCCAACACCTGTAACATTATTTTAAATCTCTTATGTACCCTTTCAAGTTTGACAACATCTTACCGACAGCAGGGAGACCAGAATTAAGGGCAATATTACAAAAGTGGCCAAACCAATGTCCGGTACAGATGCAACACGTCGTGAAAATGTTTAGACTCAAAGCACGGTCCAATAAAGGGAAGATCACCAAGTGCCTTCTTCACTACACTGTCTACCTGTGACGGCACTTTTAAGGAACAGAGAACCTGCACCACAAGGTGACACAGTAGCTCAGTGGCTAGCATTGCTGCTTCAGAGCGCAGCGATCTGGGTTTAACTCCATCCTTGAATGACTGCCTGTGTGGAGTTTGCACATTCTCCCCGTGTCTGCATGAGTCTCCTCCGGATGTTATGCTTTCCTCCGACAGTACACAAATATACAGATAAGGGTAGATTGGCCATGCTAAATTGCGTAAAGTACCCAGGGATGTGTAGGCGAGGTGGATTAGCCATGGGAAATGCAGGCTCAGAGTGATAGGGGAGGGGTTTGTCCAGTGGGATACTGTTTAGAGGTTCAGTGTGGCCTCGATGGGCCGAATCGGCTGTTTCCTCACTATCGGGATTCAATAATTTATATGGAGTTTTCTTTGATTGGCAGCTTTCGACAGGACCCTACCTATATATCTTGCCTTGATTTGTCTTGCCAAAATGCAATACCTCATATTTAAATAAAATAAACTCCATCTGCCACTCCTCGGCTCACCTAAGCAACGTCCCATTATAGTCTGAGAGTTAATTTTTCACTGTCGACGACACCACCAAATTTGTTATTATCTACAAACTTACTGACAATACTTCATATACTCAAATGTAAATGATTTGTATCAGTGACAAAAGGCAGTGGACCCACTATTGATCTTTGCAGCACGTCACTCGTCATAGGTCTCCAAGATTAATGAACAAATGTCCACTCTCACGCCCTGTTTCCAATATCCAAGAAAATTTTGCATCTAAATGACGAGCTCTCCCTGGATTCCTGGCAGTCTAACCTTGCTACCCAGTCTACGATGTCGAACATTTTGGCTTTCTTACTGAGTTCCATAAAGACAATATCCACTGTCCTGCCGTCATTAATCATCTTCATCACTTCCTCAAAAAATTCCACCCAGTTTGTGAGATGTGATCTCCAAAGTACAAAGCCCTCTTCAGTCCTTGTCTTTCCAAATGCATATCGATTTTTTTCCTCGAAATCCCCTCCAACAATTTAGTCACCATTACCCTCAGGCTCACCGTTCTATGGTTACCTGTTTTTTCCTTACTTTCTTAAATAATGACACTATGTTAGCAGTCCTCCAGTCTTTTGACACCTCACCTGTGGAAATCAATGTTAAAAATATATCAGCAAGATGCTGAGCAATCTCTTTCTTAGCTTCCCACAAACATCTGGGATATAACTGCTCAGGTCCCAGGATTTGTTCAACTTTATATGTTTTAAAATGTCTGACATCTCCTTGTAATATAGACACTTTCAAGATATCACTATATATTTCTTCATTCTGTCGTTCATGTAAACTCGTCCACACTAAATACTGAGGAGAAATACATGTTTTGTATCCCTCCAATCTCCTATGGTTCCACACATCGGTGGCCTTACTGATCTTTAAGGTGCCCTATTCTCTCCCAAGTTAATCTTTTGACATTAAAGGATTTGTATAATTTCTTCAATGCCTCGTTAACCGTATTTCTAAAGCCATCACTTGTCCACATTTTTTGGCCCGATTTCCCCATTGACTGTACACTTGCTGCCCTTGCACACCTCTCGGGATTCACTTGATCTCAGCTCTGTTTACCTGACATATGCCTCCTTCCTTACCTTGACCAGAGCATCAATATATCTGGCCATCCAGCACTCCCTGCACCCACCAGCCTTGCCCGTCTCACTCATGGGAACACGTTGGCTCTGGACTCTCTGAAACCACGTTTTGATGGCCTTGCATTTTCCAACCATCCCTTTACTGTGAATAGGTTATTCCAATCAGCCTTTTACAGGGCTCGCCTAACACTTTGAAAGTTGGTCTTATTCAAAGTTAGAACCTTAATGCTTTCATCAGGCCTTTACTATTCCAAAACTAATTTAAAACTAATATTTATGCGTAACAAAAAGTTAAAGAAACACTTCCTGCCCCTCTGTAACCGACTCGAGAATAGGCTCCTCGTGACCTTTTGTAATAGACTGGAAAGCATGAATGGCCTCCTCCTGTCCTTATGTAGACCCGAGATATTAAATGACACAGCAACCCGTGGATTACGAGCAGCCAGTAAACTGTATCTGATGGAGGTCCATCCCTTCTCAGTTACAGAAACACAGACAACACAATGTACTCCAGGTGCCCTCTCAGTAACACTTCACAGAGCAGCAGTGACACATCTCTTTGTTTTGAATGATTCTGTTGGCAAATGTGCCAATATTCTAGATTTCCACCTTTTCAAGTAGCAACAGGCTAATATGGGCTGAATGGCCTTCTCTTATCCCTCTGTAAGAGGCCCATAGAGACAGAATTGCTTTGGCCTGTTGCTGAGCATCAATCTCAATACTCTGTCCCAAGGTTTTGAAAGAATTTGATAACAGGTCTCTTAAAACCAGGAGGAGCCTCACACTGGTCAATAAGTAGAATACTTTGGGTTAAGGTATCTAGAATCTTGCCCACCCGACTTTTTCTTATGCAACCGATATGTTATTTTATAACTGCCTCCTTTCATAAACAGAGTGGAACACAGTGAGAACCCTGCAGTGCCTTTTAATACTCTCATATACAAGTTTTAAAAAAAGATTCAAAAGATTTAAAGATTTTCCGTCTATCCCTCAGCAACGCTTATCCATTCCATCCAAACCCGGTAAATGTTCCCTTTTATAGTGATATGAAAAATGATGTGTGGAACTGGTTAACTGAGCCTGTTTGTTTAGTCATGATTTGGAGATGCCGGTTTTGGCCTGGGGTTTACAAAGTTAAAAATCACACAACACCAGGTTTTCGTCCGACAGGTTTAATTGGAAGTACAGTAGCTTTCAGAGCGCCGCTCCTTCATCAGGTGATAGTGGAGGACACACTTCTAAGGCACAGAATTTATGGCAAAAATTTACAGTGTGATGTAACTGAAATTATACATTGAAAAATACCTTGATTGTCTGTTAAGTCTTTCATCTGTTCGAATACTATGATAGTTTCACTTCTTTCATGTGTAAATCACAAAACCTTTTTCTTTTAAAGTTGCATTCTCAGGTTAGCAGAAACAACGAGTGTTAGTTAGACAATATTTTGAAGGTGTTAGCCCCTGTGTTCTTTGTCTATACCATAATGTTAGATTGATTCTAATCTGAAAAGTGAGATAACAGAGTTTGACATGAATGCATGCAGTTTTTTGAGGAAAGTACAATGTAACTCTGCAAGTACAAATTCACCCCACAAAATATATGCGTGCGTGTGGGTCTTTCTCTGTTTGTGTGTGTGTGTGTTTGTCTTGGTTGTGGGTTGTGAGTGTGAGAGGAAGTGTATATGTGCGTGTAGTGATGTAGAGTGTCTTAAGACTGTGAGGGGGTGCATGTGTGAGTGTGGGAGTGTGTGTGTGTGTCTGGGGTGGGGGTTTGAGTATCAGTGAGAGAGAGTATATATGTGTATCCATGAGTGTCGAGTGGTCTAAGTCTCTAAGCGGATGCCTGTGAGAGTGTGTGTGTGTGTGTGTCTTTGTGCGTGTCTGTGTACATATGTGTCCGTATGTATGTGTGTGTATAGGAGTGCCTGTGTATGTATGTGTGTGTGCGCGTGCGCGTGTGTGTGTGTATAGTGCAATGGTGGTCACCTGCAATGTGACATGAACCCAAGGCCACAGTTGAGGCCCTCCTAATGGGTACCGAAATTTGTAATCAGCCTCTGCTCGGCCACTTGTCGCTGCTACCTGTCCTGAAGTCCTCCTTGAAGGATGGTCACCAGAAGGTCCGAGGTTGAATGTCCGGGACCACTGAAGTGTTCCCCAACTGGAAGGGAACACTCTTGTCTGTTGATTGTGCCCATTCTTCCGTTGTAGCCTTTGCTAATTTTCCCAGTGTTTGTTCAGTGACTGTGCTTAATGCCAGTCTCCATGGATTCTAATTATCTCAGTGGAGGGTTTCCATCTTTTAATGATAAATGGGCTCCGTTCAATGTGTTATCCCATAACATGAGCGGGAGCATCACCAACAGCACTGACAGGGATCAGCAGATCCAGAGAGAGGGGGAGGAGAGATCAGAATCTGAGAACATTAGACTGGAATGTTCCAAACATGTATCAGAATCTGGGAACATTCGACTGGTATGTTCCAACAATAGACAGGAGTTTATCCTATTATGTTTGGCGTCTTTCTGCATTTAATTGGTGGCCATTATCCTTGTGGATCTATTACGCTCTTTTCATTATTCAATATTTTTATTATCCTTTCCTGGCTATCGTTGGTGCTCCTGGTAAGTGTCACTGTTCAGATTTTTTTGTTCTATAAACCGGTTATGATTGTAGTACTGTTCTTTTATATAGTCTACACTTCTTGTCACTATTATTTTTCTGTTGAAACTCTCATTCCATATATTCAATCTACAGACCACTACGAACTACATCAATGAATGTGTTCAATGACTGTCTCCCTCTCTGAGCTGGCATTGTTACTCCCTGTGTTGACCTACTCAGGTCCAGCGGAGGACTGCAATTTACTGTATCATTGCCTTTGTTATTTAAATATTAAGAGCAGGGAGGTCACTCTCTACTGTTCTGGTTACAAACTCCACTTCCTTCCACTGTTTCCATCCCATCCCTGGCCAATATCTGCGACTGAAGCAGACCAATCACAACTGTGGGAGATCCCTTTCACCATGAGCTGATTCATGAAACCATATCCTGACCATTTCAAACTTGAAAGGCTCACCACCCCAGAATATATCTCACTGGTTTAGTCCATCTGCTGTTTGAACCTTGAGCTATGAAGTACAGTCTTAATGAAGCCAAAAATCTGCTGCTGACACTCCCAGTTTCAAACCTGCCGAAACACATCTGATTCGACCACACACCAAACTCATTCATGTGTACGCCGATGTATATTGCTATTGTGTCTGGCAATGTCTTTATTTTAACATTCTCAAACACTTTACCTCATTTGTCCATGAAACTTCCCTCATTCTCTCTGTCGATTAACAGAGAGTTGTTTGTATTTAAAATAGTTTCCTCCATGTGTGTTCCTTCTCAAATAATGAGTTTCGCATTCAACCACGCCAATCGCGCACACACACGGACTCTCTCTCAGTCTCTGATGAACACACACACAGCAAATCTTCTCATTGTAAACATTATAGCAATCTGATGCGAGTATAGATAGCATATGATAGTAAAGTTTGCAATACTCTCTATGTTGGGCAGAAAGTGCAGTTTACTGAGCAACACGCTGGCATGGTCTGCACAGCTCTCCATGCTGGGCTGTCATCTTTTCCCAGTTTATGTTGTTTATGGTTTTTTCTGTTAAGCAGATTCAGAATTTGATGTAACAAACCATTTCAGCTGATCTGACAATGCCTTTCTTCAATGTTCTCGTTCTTGTAATTTTACTCTCGAAGATCTCACTTCTCCAGTTAGTCCTACTGCCCTGTCTTTTTCCCTATATTACCACAACATCTTTTCAGTTAATTAACTGTCTCTTTCTGTCTTTATTTGAATCTCTCTGTCCCTCTGTATCTTTCCCTGCCCTTTTTGTTTTTGGCTCCCTAGTGTATCGAGTGCTGCCATTGTGAAGCTCAAAAACAGTGAAATGGTGTGTGTCAGGCTGTTGTTCACTTCCCGGTATGTCCCATGTGATGGTCTATGGACAGGCGTGTTTCAGAAGTTATGAGATATATCCTTGTAACTTGCTCTGTAACTGTATTTGTCACTCTCAGGTGATCTTGCGATCAAGGAAGCCCCTTAAGTAAAGGACCAGCCATCTAAAGTGTGTGACAATGCTGTCACTTTAAAAAAAAGATTAATTTCTCTTTTTTTCATATAAGAGCTCTTAAAGGCCAAACTGCCTACTGAAAACGGCTCAAGTAAATAACTGACGACGCTTTTACGGTTTTTCATAAATAGTAGTAACAACGGCCTCTCACTTATCCCAAGCTGCTCGTCTCTCTGAAACCTGACTTGATGCTGTTTCCTCCTGAATTGGAGAACTGTATGCAAGAATGTATGTCTGAATGTTCCATTTTGCCAAGGGGTGTGTTTATGGGATGTTGGTGTATTGGAACAGTTCATTAGTAGAAGGTACTGTATCCATTATTCAGTCATGGTTTCCAATAGTTAAATTAATCTAAATTCTTCTTCATTTTGTATGGATTTTCATTAGAGTGTTTGAGTATGTTGTGTTTTGCTAATGGTGAGTGGTGTGACAAGTAGCATCACATCTGGAACACCCACTTCACGTCTACCTTTAAAATAAGGAAGTTTGGCATCCAAGCTACCCTCTTAAAATAGCTTGAGGCAGTCTGGTTGGTCTATAGCAAACTGGGAACTCTTGTCTGGTAACACTAAATTGGGTTTAGAATTACAATCCCTACAGTGTGCAAACAAGCCATTCAACCCAACAAGTCCACACCAACCCTCCGAGAAGTAACCTAACCAGACCCATTCGTTTACCCTATTATTACACATTTACCCCGACAAAGGCTCCTAACCCACACATCCCTGAAAACTACAAACAATTTAGCATGGCCAATTCACTTGACATGCATATCTTTGGGTTGTGGGAGGAAACCAGATAATCCAGAATAAGCTCATGCAGACACTGGAGAGTATGCAACGGGAGGCTATTGGGTTCAAAGGTCGTGTATGGTAGCTGTTAGCGTCTTTTATTCCAGATGTTGAATTCGGTTGGTTTAAACAGTGTTTTGTGTATAAAGATTCTTTCAGTCACTAAGAGTTCTCTAGGTGTGGAAGAAGTGAAGTTGAAGGTTTTACAAAAGGTAATGAAGGCAAAGCTGCAGGAATTGACAGACAATCTGGAGTTGGGGTTGCGTTTGTCTGTGAGAAAATGAGAGATAATTACAGCTATATCTCAGCAATTGCGTGTTGTGGAAACGCCATCAGACTCTTTGAGAATGGCGAGAATTCAATTTCAAATGAGGCACTTTTAACATGAGAAGGAATTGAAACAGTTTGAATTATGATGAAAAGTAGAAATAAAAGACAAGGAAATGAAGAAGAAAGAGAGAAAGATGGAGAGAAGAAAAGCAGAGAGTTTCAACTTAAACAGTTGGCAGTTTGAGAGGAAAGTTGAAAAAGAAGGTGGAGATGAAGGTAGATGGTCGGCAGGATGAGGAGGATAGTGAGGTTGATCAACCCTATTGTAACCAATTCCCTAATGGGGTTCTGTTTAAATACATCCAGGCATTATCTACATTTGATGAGAAGGATGGAGAAGCCTTTTGATTTTAATTTGAGAAAGTGGCTAATGCAGTGTAAAAAAATCATGTGGATTTAATTGATCCAAACAAAGCTGATAGGTATTTGCATCCCTATTGGAGACGGTATCTGGCCAGTATGGGGTGGTGAAGAAAGCCATCTGAAGTGCATATTAGCTTGGGCCAGAAGCCGACAGACAGCATTTCAGGAATCTAAAAAAGGGTCCCTGGTTAAACGCACATTGTGTTTAAAAGGATCAAACAAAGTCATTTTGAAAGGTTGGTAAGGGTATTAAATCAGAGCAAACCTATGACACTCTTAGAGAGATTCTTATTTTGGAGAAGTTCAACAATTCACTTCCTGCAGTCATGACAACTCGTGTGGAAGAGCAGAGAGAAACAATGGCAAGATGAGAAGCTGAAATGGCTGATGATGATGATTGAGTTCAGAAATCAAAATTTGGTTTCTGTGAGAGATTGAGACGAATGTGCGAGATCTTCTTAAAACATATAACTGTGAAAGTAAGGTTTACTGGCATAGGCCAGGATTAGCAGGTAAAGCGATTAGAATATTAAGAGGTACAGAAGTATGTAACTCTTTTATGCTGAGACATGAGGAGCTATGTAATTCAGAGGGAGTATTGGAGAGATGAGAAGTGCTCTGTTATGTAACGTGTGGTCAGAATGTCTAATGGGAACACCAACAGATTTATTCCACAATGGGGAAGGAGGCCTTGAGCTTGGTGTTGGCGTTACAACATTTCAGCATTTAAATTGCGAATAACATACATGAGACAAATCGTGATCACTGCTCGTGGCCCCTGAAAGTTTTTGGAGAAGTTAAGGGAGAAAAATACCAGTCTGTTTCGATTGAGCTTATTATTGCTGCCATTCAGTTTGAAATTATACAGTTGACAGAGCGAGAAAAGCTACGTTTTTACACGTTGTGGAGACTTGGATGAAGAAAGACAAAGGCATTCTGTGGCAGGAGTAAAATTCCTGAAATCGAAACTAGTTGTGAACATTCGTATGCTCAGATTCAATGTAATGGATATGCATTTCAGTCTACTAACAGTGGAAGATTAGGAGGTCTAAAATGAATCCACCATTGTATATTGATGGATTATTTTATTAAGAGTGGAGTTGTGAGGATACTATCACTGTAAAAAGGTTATTTTCTCGAGGGTTTTTTAAAGAGAGGTTTTAAAGGCAGAGGTGAAGAACTGCTGTCTGAAAACAGTTTAAGTAAATAACTGAGAAAGCATTTAGTTTTCATTAAAACGATGGTAACAATGGAAGGGCAGAGGCCAGCTCTCCCAGACCAGGGTTTCTCATTTTGTTTTTAGCTGCAGCATTCAGAAGTTGCTGGAGATCCCAAAACGGTTGGAAGTTTCAACACATGATCCCTAGCTGCTTTTTCCTGAGATCTCTGTTGATGTTGTTTCCTCCTGGATTGGAAAACTGCTGTAAGGATTTGAATGTGAATATATCTTTGTGCCAAGCGGTGTAAACCAAGAAGGTACGGTATCTATTGTTTGTGTAAGTGCTCCAACATATAAGCTATCCCAAAATGTTCCTTTCTTTGATTGTATTTTTAACTAAAGCATTTGAATAGATTATATTTTGCTCAATGTCGAGTGGTTTGACCAGTCACAACAAATCTGGAACGCACACTTCATATCTATATTCAAAATAAGAAAAGGTTTGGGTCAAAGTGGCCTTGTTAAAACATTCTGGGGGGATCTGGTCTGGTCCACAACACTTGTACCGAGGGGTTTCTGACTGACTCCTGTAATTGAAGATTTAGTGGAGGGGCTGGGGATGGTTTGCTGGAGGTTGTGCTGTGAGCTGCCTCAGACATTCAGGGAGACCTGAGGATTTGGTGACCCAACTCTGGATGGAGCATGGAGACTGTAGTTACAGCATCTGAGCCTGCAACATGAACTCCAAATGGAGCAGAGGCTGCAGAGAGGGGAAGCTCTGAAACCATGCAGTGAGTGTGTGGGGGGAAAGGGATCTGCTGTATCCACCCTGGGTTTTCCACGAACAGAGTCCCAAGCTTCACTTAACCCAGGAGCAGAGTTTGAGGGGACTCTGACTGAACAAGGAGCTGGTCACAGAGCGGTATCACCTCCTTCAACACGACCTGCAGCCTCACACCAGGGGGAGGATGGTGCAGCCAGAGGCTGTTAGGGTCCCTGTTTCATTCAGCTTCTATGATCCAGAACTTTCCAGGCAGGACTAGGTGACATATCCATCATCTCCCAGTATCTCAACATCAATGTCACCATTCAGTGATGGAGGAGAAATGTGGTGGATGAGGTAAATAGATTGTTTCTCCCTCAGCAGGAAGCTGCCAGGTGTATCCAGTATAATGGGATTCCTGATGGTGTCCATGGCATCTGCAGAGTACCCATGTCAATGGGGAGAGGTGGAGGAACTGAAGGAGTTCTCTCTCTCTATTAATATTACAGTGTACCCATCACAGTACATCATATTGTTGAATACCCACTGTTCTGGCAGCAGTCACAGCCTCTTCATTCAGAAGCAGTCAGCCATTTCCATCGTCATCGGGTCTCCACGTAGAACGAAATGAATATATCTTGGAGAAAGGCCATCCCCTTGATGCATGTGTCAAAACACCATCCCCACCACCAATCAACCACATCAAAGTATTCAAGCAATGGGGTCACTTGGAGTGTCTTTAAGCAGACGATCAGGGATGGAGCAAAACCTCCCATGTCTGAATGAATTTGAGTGAACCCCCAGTACACAGTATCATTAAGGCATGTAATCCCTCTCCATTTCAGTAACATACTGCCTTCCATTATTCCTGTAAATGGAATGACAGGTTATATCATGTTAAATTCCACCTGCCAAACTATTATCTAGTGTCTTTACCTTTCTGAATCATTTGCAGACTCTCCACCCTCTCTTGATAATTTTTTCTCTTGCTTATCACAGCGACATAACAATTATTTTAAGAGTTGACAAGTAGGTTAGACCAGGGAAACCCAGTGGATGTGGTCTATCTAGACTTCCAAAAGGCCTTCGATAAGGTGAGGACCCATGGTGTTCGAGGTGAGCTACTGGCATGGATTGAGGATTGGCTGTCTGACAGAAGGCAGAGAGTTGGGATAAAACGATCTTTATCAGAATGGCAGCCGGTGACAAGCGGTGTCCCGCAGGGTTCAGTGTTGGGGCCACAGCTGTTCGCATGATATATTAATGATCTGGATGAAGGGCCTGGGGGCATTCTAGCGAAGTTTGCCGATGATACGAAGTTAGGTTGACAGGCAGGTAGTACTGAGGTGGGGAGGCTGTAGAAGGATCTAGACAGTTTGGGAGAGTGGTCCAGGAAATGGTTGATGGAATTCAATGTGAGCAAATGCGACGTCTTGCACTTTGGAAAAATGAATACAAGCATGGACTACTTTCTCAATGGTGAGAAAATTCATAAAGCCAAAGTACAAAGGGATCTGGGAGTGCTAGTCCAGGATTCTCTAAAGGTAAACATGCAGGTAGAGTCTGTGATTAAGAAAGCGAATGCAATGTTGTCATTTATCTCAAAAGGGTTGGAATATAAAAGCAGCGTATTGCTACTGAGACTTTATAAAGCTCTGGTTAGGCACCATTTGGAGTACTGTGTCCTGTTCTGGGCCGCACACCTCAGGAAGGACATACTGGCACTGGAACATGTCCAGCGGAGATTTACAAGCATGATCCCTGGAATAATAGGTCGAACATACGAGGAACGGCTGAGGATCCTGGGATTGTATTCATTAGAGTTTAGAAGGTTAAGGGGAGATCTAATAGAAACTTACAAGATAATACATGGCTTGGAAAGGATGGACGCTAGGAAGTTGTTTCCGTTAGGCGAGGAGACTAGGAACCGTGGGCACAGCCTTAGCGAGCGTCAGAACAGAAATTCGGAGACATTTCTTCAGCCAGAGAGTGGTGGGTCTGTGGAATACATTGCCGCGGAGTGCAGTAGAGGCCATGACGCTAAATGCCTTCAAGACAAAGATTGACAAATTCTTGATGTCGCAATGAATTAAGGGCTACGGGGAGAATGCGGGTAAGTGGAGTTGAAATGCCCAGCAGCCATGATTAAATGGTGGTCTGGACTCGATGGGCCAAATGGCCTTACTTCCACCCCTATGTCTTATGGTCTTATGGACATCACCAAACTCAGCATCTGTATATCTATTCCATCCTCCTGATCATTAATAGAGACTGTAGATAGTTGAGAACCCAGCACTGTTCACTGTGTGACCCTCATGGCTACGTTCTCTCTAAATGATTCATCCTGATTGTCTGCTTCCTGTCTGACACCCAGTCCTCCACCATTCCTGGGCAACACAGCCGAAGAGTTGAATAAGAACAAGGAGCATCTGTGAGGTATCCAACCCCTCGATGAGGCTGATGTCAACGGGGCCTCTGTTACACTTTCCTGCTATCTCTCCATCCGAAAACTCTAGTCTCTTGTTGTAGATTGCGCCACATGAAAGAAAATCCACTCCACATCTACACTTTCAATTACTTTTAGCATTTTACAGACCTCAATGAGCTCTCCTTTTATTTTTATAAACTCGACAGTATAGGCCTAAACTGCTCAATTTCTCTTCATAAGACAAACACTTTAAATAAGGAATCAATCTAATGAAGCTCTTCTGAATTGCCTCCAATGGAAATACCTCATTCTGCAGGACACCCAAACTGTACTCCAGTTGCAGCCTCACTAATGCCTTGCATAGCTAAACCAACACTCCCTACCTTTCAACTCTATCCTTTTATAAATAAACACTGAAATTATGCTTGCGTTTCTCATTACTTGCAGTACCCCCATGCAGGTTTTCTGTGATTTGCAAGCAGACACCAAGATCCCTCTAAGCACTTTGAACGTTTTCTCCATTTAAATAATAATTTGTCTTTCTATTACACTGGCCAACTTGAATAGCCCCATATTTATTCACTTTAATTTTCCTTGCTAAATGTTGGCCCATTCACCCAACCTATCCATATGTTTTGAAATCTCTTGCATCATCATTCCGAAGTAATTTCCCACCGATGTTAGAGTCATCTGAAAATGTGGCATTGTATTTTCTCTCCCGTTAACCGAGTACAGTAATACCATCGATTGCAAATGGTTGAGGCATGAGTACTGAAATCAATGGCACAAACTGCATTTGACAAAAGAAAATGACACATTTTTTCCACCTGACTATATTTTGTTGGATAACCAATCCTCCATCCAAGCTAATAAATTACTCCTAAACACATGTTATCTGATCTTGCCAGTTACTCTTTGGAGAAGTGACAAATCCAATGCCTTCAGGAAGACCAGATCTGTTCCATTTCCAGGATTCCCACGAACCACCTTGTTTGTGACATCTTCAAATAATTCAAGCAAACAACTTAAACATGGTTTAGCCTTCGTAAAACCATGTTGACTCTGACGAATTGTGGTTTGAGCTTGCAAATGTCCTGAACAATGAACTTTAAAAATTGCCTTAAATTACAATAGTTTATTGTTACACTTTACTATGTAATGCATACCATTATTACAAGCTCTTCCCTTTTGAAAACCATTACGTTTTCTTTGAATTCCTGTTTAATGGGCACAAGGCTTTAAGAGATCTGCTCCAATTGCTGAGTAAGAGCCATATGTGGCTGAATGGACGCATCAACCTGCTGATGCACAAACTCGATGGGCTGACGTCTTTCTGGTGTTCCCATGTTGCCATCTCCAAGGCCAGAATAGCCTCCTCCTGTTCATGCTTTAGAGGATTGGGAGATTAAGGAATCTTCCTGTTGCTGTGTAACATTTTGAGGGTCTGATGGGTTTTCTCATACTTCTCCATAACAGGTGGATATACTGAACGGTCTCCTCATGGATCCCGGAGATGGGACCGAGGGATTGATTGGTCTTCTCTTGTTACCATACAACAGACACGTGTCTAAATTGCCTCTTCCTCTCTCATTAAAGAAGTCTCAGATAGTTTTTATCCTTATCCAATTCCCTTGCAATAGGCTCGGTGGGTCTGAATGGCCTCCTGTTATCCCAGTGTAACAATCTCCAGTCACTGTGTGACCTCTTCCAGTTCCTATGTTACAGACTTGTGGAGGCTGAATGGACTGATGCTGTTGCTGTTTAACAGGATCCTGGTGCATCATGGCCTACTGTTAAAGGCTCGAGTGGCTGATTAGCCTCCTTCTGTAAAAGTATCTGGGTTGAATAGCCTCGGTCTGTTTTGGTGTAACAGGTTAGAAGGCCTGAATATCCTCCTGTTGTTCCTGTATAACAGGCTGGAGAACGGAATACATTCCTCCATTATCTGTGTAATTCACTTCACTTGTTAACTCCTTCTGTCAGCTATATTCCAAAAAGATCATCTTTAATTTTTGTAAACTCCAATGGCTACTGGGTCAACCTGATCATCCTTTTGTTGTAAGCTAGCACCTTCATTGCAGGAATCAGTTGAGGGAACCATCTCAGAGCTGCTTCCAATATAACAACATCCTTTCTTCATTGACTACATTAAATCTGTATACACTACTCCAGATGTGATCTCACTAAGGCCCTGTATAGCAGCAGCAACACTTTACCAGTCTGCTGTAAAGTTCCCACCCAGGTTACAGCTGTCTCAGCTCTCTGGGCGAATACAGAGCATTGTTGGAAGATCATTGTCCATCTCTACTCCATCAGCATAACGGGAGACCTGGAGAAATTAAAGTTGGAGAAGATCATCAATGATGTGGCGAGATGATCTCTGTCATTAATCTCCCCAGAGCCCATGTCGCTCAGATTCCACAGAATCCAATAAGGTGGAGTGCAAAAACAGCAAGGAGGAGCAAACACTGATGGGAGTTATTAATTAAAGTGAAAGCTGCAATACGAATGCTGGACTTTGTATAAAACAGGAAATGAGATATACACATTTGTGGGTACTTCAGTAGTAATGTACTGTTTAAATTATATCTCAACTGTGTTAACCCAATTGAATGCTAATGCTGGGAAAAATGGATTTGATGACCACGTGTGAGATGGTTTACATTAACATTATGTCGAGCACTGAGCTGAAGATCAGTTTATTTAGGAATTGGTGTTGAGTGATCAGAAGAGCTAATTGAAAATTTTGCTGGAAAGGACCTTTTTGGAACAGTGACCACAATGTATTGATTTTCTTTAATGCTGTTTGAGTACAAGACAATTTTTGTTTTATTTGCAGTAACCGTTATAAATCTGAGTCATGCAAGCCATGAAGGTGTGAGGAGAAAGTTGGGACTACAGATGCTGGAGATCAGAGTCGAAGAGTGTGGTGCTGGAAAAGGACAGTCAGGCAGCATACTAAGAGTAGATAAATCGATGTTTCGGACATAAGCCCTTCATCAGGAATGAATCTTGTGGGCCAAGGGCGCTGAGAGATAAATGAGAAGGGGGTGCGGCAGGAGGGAGGTAGCTGGGATTGCGATAGGTAGATGAAGGTGGGGTTGAAATTGATAGGCGATGAAGGGAGACAGAACGCCTCATCTACTGCATCCATTAAACCCAATGTGGTTTTCTCTACATTGGCAAAGCAGGAGGTCAACTTGTGCATCATTTCAGAGAACACCTCTGGGACAACCTCATTGAACAAATCCATCACCTTGTGGCTGAGCACATCAATTCCCCTTCCCACTCTGCCAAGAACATGAGGGTCCTGGGCCTGCTCCATCGCCAAATCCAAGCCAGCGGAAGCCTGGAGGAAGAAAGCCACTTCATCTGCCTTGGGACCCTCCAACCACAGGGGATCATAGTGGATTTCACCATTTCCCCTAATCCCACCTTATCCTACTCCAAACCTCCAAATCACCACCGCCCTTTTGAACGTTCGTATGTGTCCACCTTCCTCCCTATCAATCTGGTCCACCCTCCTTCTTCTCCGACTATCACTTTCAATTCCACCTTCATCTTCCAATCAAATGAAAGGAGGCAGCTTAGAAAAATGCCAAGTGTTGCAGTAAGCCAGTGGATTCAGGGAAATGTAGGACCCAGCAAAGAATGACCAAGAAACTGAGAAGAAAATCAGAAAGAGAAAAAGCGTGCAAATGAAAGAAAAACATAAAGACTGCTAAAAAGCGTCTATCAATATATGAAAAAAAAACTAAAAACAAGGTCAAATTTGGAACAGTTGGTGCGCGTTCAGGATAATTTATTGCAGAGAATAGAGAAATCGCAGGGGAAAGAAATAGTTTCTTTGTGTCTATCTTCATGGAAGAATGTCCAGAAATTCTCCCAGAAATACCAAATGACCATGGGACTTGTGTAAGTAAAGTCTAAGATCATTCTTATCAGCGTTGAGGTCATCATTGAAAAGAAAGCTGGATTGAGTATTTATAAATCTGACAGACTAGATGTACTTCATACAAGAATTTCAGAGGAAGCAGCAATAAACATGTTGATTGCATCGTGGATTTTCACTTTATTTTCTGACACATTCCGAAAGACATTTAGCCAATCTGGATAAGGCAAAGGTTATAAATATTATCCACAGTTTAAGAAAGGATGAATTTGATGAATGGTGACCTACAGACCAGTTATCTTGTCATCCACCGTCAGGTATCTGTTGGACTCGATTACAAGGAACATGCTACTAGATATTTAGAAGATAATAACATATCTGGGGAGTGTGAGAATGTACCGATGGAAGGAAAACCAGAAGTGGCAAATATAGTTTTGGAATGGTTTGAAGATGATTCTTGTGGACATAGGCAATGATGAACCTTTGGATAACGTATAGTTGGATATTCCTGAACTTTTTCTCACACAGAACTCACACAGCAAGTTCATAAGAAAAATGAAAGCTAGAGTTATTGGGAAGAACATATGCAAATGGTAAAGCAAAAATTAGGTTTACATTCATGTGAATGAAATTGCAATATGGAGGATGTCGTGCACCAGTTGCATCGAGCGTTGGTGAGACTAAACGTAGAATATTGTGTATCGTTCGGAGTCCCAATCTAAGAAAGAATATATTAATTACAGAGGAACTTTAAAAGGTGTTATCCAGATTAATCCATAAAATGGCAAGATTGTTTAATGGGGAACCTCAGCCTGTAAACTCGAGGTTCAAAACATGAGAGTTGATTGTAGTGAATCTTAGAAACATCGAAAGGACTGAATAACAGAGGGACATGAAGAAGTATAAGTAGGCGAGATAAGGGAGAATCCCACGATATTCCACACGGACAAGTAGAACAGAATAATCAGCAAACAGCTAGTGTCCATTAGAAACCAAAGGGGCAATCTGTGTATCAAGCTGGAGAACATTGATGGATTGTTACATGAGACCTTCACATCTATTTTACTTGGGAGAAGGAGGACGCAGGTACAGAATTCAAGAAGATGGACTGGAAAACTCGTGAAAAGATTGAGGTAAAATACGATCAGGGATTTGGGGTTTTGTTCTTTACAAATTTGGACCAATCTCCATGTCTGAATGAGTTGTATCACTGTCGGCTGTTGGGGTCAAAGGAGGAAAGACCCTGACTGAATATTTTCATTAGGATCTGGCCATAGGGGAGGTGCCAGAGAACTGGAGAACTGCTAACATGATTCCACTTCACAGAAAGGGTGGGAGAGATAGACCAGGGAACTATAGATGAGCTAGTATTAGATCACTGTTAAGGAAACTACTGGATAAAATAGGCAAGGAGAATATCGAACTCCAATCAGAGTTGCAAGGTTTGATCGGGGATAATCATCATGACTTTATCAGGAGGAAGTCACACCCAATGGATTCGATTGAATTAGTTTGAGGAGGGCGATTATTTAGTTTTGTAGGAAGGCCTTTGACAGATTTCCACCTGGGAAACTGAAAAAAAAAGTTAAATCTCACAATATGATGGATAACTTGACAAGTTGCAACGAAAATTATCTTAGTGGCAGGAGACAGAGGGTGGTGGGAGAAGGCTGTTTGTGTGACTGGAGATCAGTATCCCCTGGTGTACCACAGGGATCAGTGTTGTGTCCCTTATTGTTTGTGTTATTCATAACAAAATATCGATCTGAATGTGGAGTGGGCTAGGTGGAGAGTGGGGAAGATGTGATAAGTAAGTGTATGTTTGACATAAAGATTGGCTGGGTGGTTAGCAGTGAGGAGGAAGGCCTTAAGTTACAGGAAGATACAGATGGAATGATCAGATGGGTACATCAATGGCAATTGGAATGTAACCCTAATTGAAGACTCAATGAATGGCAGCACACTAGGAAGCTCAGAATGTGCTTCTCCGCACATCCCTGAATGTGAATGGACAGGTTAATGCTTAAAAATGTGTTGCTAGAAAAGCGCAGCAAGTCAGGCAGCATCAAAGGAGCAGGAGAATCGATGTTTCGGGTAGACTCCTGAAGAACGCTTATGCCCGAAACGTTGATTCTGCTGCTCCTTTGATGCTGCCTGTCCTGCTGCGCTTTTCCAGCAACACATTATTTAAGTTCTGATCTCCAGCTTCTGTATTCCTCACTTTCCCCTGGGCAGTTTAATGGACTAGTTAAGAATTGGACCTTGGGTGTCGCGTTTCCTAATCAGTGCGTAGATTATAAGAACAATACAGTGCTTTGGTTCTGCCAAAAATGGAGTACTGTATGTAGCTCCGGGAACCACATTCCAGGAAGGATGTGATTGTACTGGAGAGGGTGCAGATGTGATTCACCAGGATGTTCCCTGGGATGGAACATATCAGCTATGGAGAGAGGCTGAATAAGCTCTGGTTGTTTACTTTGGAGCAGAGAAAGCTGAGGGGTCCGTGATTCAGAAGGATATGATTATAAGCAACACGGACAGGGTGGATAGACAGCAGCTGTTCCTTTTAGTCAGAGGGTCAAGGACAAAGGAGAACATTTTTAAAGTGAAGAGTTTGTGGTTCAGAGATGATTTGAATATTTTTTCACCTCGACGTATGGGGTACTGGGATTACTTCCTGAGAGGGGAATGATCATCTCACAATCGTTAAAAAGTACTTGGACGAGCAATTGGAAGTGTCATAACATTCCAGGCTATGGGCCTGGTGTAGGAAAGTGGGACTAATATAGATCGTGCTGTATTTGTGTTGGCACAGAGTCTATGCCGCAGTGAGTGTATGGTGTGGAAGGTGAAGTATTGAGCAATTTTACGCAGGAATTGATGCATTTCTGAGAGTTATATTCATAAGGGTTATAAGAGTGAACTGTAATAGCTTGTTAAATTATGTCAATGTGAGAAATATGAGAAAACAAGTGCAGTTTCCTTACTGTTTGAGACCAGAGAATGGAGAATGGAGAACAGGGAAATGGCAGAACTATGAAGCTACTACTTCAGTTCTGTCTTCACAAAACTTTCTAACAATACAAGGAAAACCGAGTCTGGTGTAGGAAAATGATAGAGTACATGGAATAATAAACATAGTAAGTAAATGGTTGAGCAGAAATTATTGTTGCTGAAAGTAATGGTCATAGACAGCACTAACATAGATTTATGAAATGGGAATTATGTTTGAGAAACAAAGTGGGAGACAAATGAAAGTGAAGCAATGGATGTAAAACATTTTGATTTTTAGAAAAATGTTGTTAAAGCTCCAAGCCTAATTTGCAAAATCAAATCTAAGTGGATTGGGGCTAATATATGGTCATGTTTCTAGAATGGGACAGCTGGCAGGAAACTGTGAATAGAAATAAACAGATTCGTCAAGCAAAAGCCTGACATTTTCTGAAAGGTATGATTCTGTGAGTATGACTATATCGCATCACCCCATTACCTACCCCGAATATCTCCTGTCTCATCAGCAGGATGGACACAGCAGAAGTGGCGGTACAGTGGGATACATTTGGAAGGGAATTGCTCTTGGAGTCCTCAACAGTGAGTCCGTATCCCATGAAGTCTCATGGCATTAGTTTGTACATGGGAAAGGAAACTTCCTGCTGATTACCATGTACCAGCCTCTCTCAACTGATGAATCAGTACTCCTCCATGCTGACCAACACTTGGAGGAAGCACTGAGGGAACCACGTCCGCAAGATGTACTCTGGGTGGTGGATTTCAATGTTCACCACCAACAGTATCTCAGCTACAGCGTTACAGATCGAGCTGGCCGGGTCCTAAAGGATATGACTGGCAGCGGGTGGTGAAGGAACCAGCAAGAGGAAAATACATACTTGACCACAGCCTTACTAATCTGCCAGTTGCAGAATTATCTGTCCATGAGAGTATCGGTAAGAGTGACCACCGCATAGTCATTGTAGAGACAAAATCACACCTGCATATTAAGATTAACCTCCATCATTTTGGGTGGTACTATCACGGTGCTTAATAGGGCAGACTTCAAACAGATCAAGCAGATGAAATCTGGATGTCCATAAGGTGTTGTGGGTCATCAATAGCAGTGGAATTGTTCTCCCGCATTACCTCATGGCCTGACATTGTGCCCTCGCGACTATTGCCATCAATCCAGAGGATCAACATTGGTTCAATGGAGTGTGCAGGATGGCAGGAGCAGCACCAGGCATACCTGACAATGAGGTGTTAGCCTGGTGAAGCCACCAATCAGGACAACTTGTGCACCAAACAAATAAGCAGTAAGTGATAGACAGAGCTTAGTGATCCCAAAAGCAACGGTTCAGATCTAAGGTCTGCAGTCCTTCCACATCTAGTCGAGAAACGTTGGGGACAATGAAACAATTCACTGGAGGAAGAGATTCCACAAATAACCCCTTCCTCCATGATGGAAGAGCCCAGCACTTCAGTGTATAAGATAAGGCTGATGCATTCGCAACAATCTTCAGTCAGAAATGCTGAGTGGATGATCCATTTCAGTCTCCTACAGTGGTCCTCAGCAATTCAGTTACCAGTCATCAACCAATTTGGTTCAGTCCACACGATATCCAGAAACGATCGGAGATACTGGATACTCCATAGGGTTCATAATCTGACAACATTCTGGCAATAGTACTGAAAACTTGTGCTCCATAACTTGCCACTCCCCTAGCCAAACTGTTTCAATACAGTTACAACAATGGCTTTTCCTGATTATGTGGAAAATTACCCCAAGTAATCATTGCTCCTGTATATAAAAAGCAGAACAAATCCAATCCGGCCAAATACCACCCCATCAGTCTCCTCTCGATCATCAGTAAAGTGGTGGAAGGTCTCAGTGCTTTAAAGCAGCACCTGCTCAGCAATACCCTGGTCAATGATGCCCAGTTAGGTCTCCACCAGGGCCACTCAGCTCCTGATCTCATTACCGTGGTTCAAACATGGACAAAAGAGCTGAATTCCAGAGGTGGGGTGAGAGTGACAGCCCTTTAAATCAAGGCTGTCTTCGACCAAGTGTCGTACCAAGGGGCGTTAGCAAAACTGGAATCAATGGGTATCAGGGGCAAACACCCCACTGGTTAGAATCATACCTGACACATAGGAAGATGGTCATGGTTGATGAAGGTCAGTCAACTCAGCTCCAAATCTGTAGGATCCCTCGAGCAGTGACCGAAAACCTCTTCAGGCTGCTTCATCAATGACATTCCTTCTATTTCAAGGTCAGAAGTGGGGATGTTCGCCAATGATTGTACAATGTTCTGCAACAGTTGTGGCTCCTCAGATACTGAAGTAGTCCATGTTCAAACGCGACAAGATCTGGAGAGTATCCAGGCTGACAAGTGGCAAGTAATATTTAGCCCACACGAATGCCAGACTATTACCATCACTAATAAAATACAATTTAACCTGCCCCTTGGCATTCAATGTTGTTACTGTCACTGAATCCCCCAGTATCAGATTCCTGGTGGGTTATCATTGCTCAGAAACTCACTGAACTCACCACATAAACACAGTTACAATAAGAGCAGGTCCGAAGCTAGGAATACTGCGGCGAGTAACTCACATCCTGACTTCCAAAAGTCTGTCCATCATCTACAATGCATAAGTCAGAAGTGTAATAGGAGACTCCCAATTTTTCTTGATGAGTGCAGCCCCAATAACACTTAAGAAGCTTTACACCATCCAGGACAAAGCAGCCAGTTTGACTGTCCCTTCATCCACAATGCTCCACCATCAACGCTCAGCAGCAGCAGCAGTGTTTTACGATCTACATGCTGCAATGAAATGATTCACCAAAGATCCTCAGAGACCATCTTCCCAACTCACGACAATGTCTATCGAGAAGGACAAGGGCTACAGATGTATGGAAATACCATCATCTTCAGGTTCCCTCCAAGCCATTCACCATCCTGACTTGGAAATTTATCACCGCTCCTTCACAGTCACTGGGTCAGAATCCTGGAATTCCCTTCCTAATGGCATTGGACGACAACCACAGCAGGTGGACTGCAGCATTCAACAAGGCAGCTCACGACCACCTTCTCAAGTGCAACTAGAGACGGGCAATAAATGCCAGATTCAGGAAATAACTAAATATAAATTAACAGAGGACGGTTGCTGAGATATCACGGGGATCAGTGCTTGGAGCCCAACTGTTCACAATGTCCTTTAAACATTTGATTGCTAGAATCCCAGCCTGCTAACAGCACTAACAGATGTGGGATTGTGAGTGGGTGAGGAGGATGTAAAAAAACACCGAGAAGACGAGGACAAGTGGAGTGAATGGGTAAATACGTGACAGATGGAGAACACTGTGGATAGAGGTGACTGTGGGCCCTTTGATGGAGGTGATAAATTGGCAACCTACCATGTGAAAGGGATTGGTTGAAACAAGTTGATCTACAAAGGGATGTTTGCTCCTTTTTGTTGTTTACTTCTGCATAAACCTCTGAGGCCCCTGCAGCGCAGTGAGTTCTGCAACCAGAAGTCAATACTGGGCATGGCATTGGCACGCCGACCAGTGTATATAGCAAGTGGGGAGCTGTAACATTGAAAAGGATCTGCATCTCCTTGTACACCAGACGCTGAAAGGCAGATTGCCGAAACAGAAAGCAGTGAAGAAGATAAATGGTGTGTTGACCTTCATTTCAGGGGGATGTGAGTACAGGAGAAAAGGTGTCTTACTGCAGCTGTACAGGGACGTGGTAAGATATCATCTTTAACGTTGTGCAGTATTGTGTGCAGTTTTGATCTCCTTACCTAATAAAGGACAAACCTGACATTGATGGAGAGCAGTGAAGGATGACCAGAGTGATCTCAGGGATGACAGGCTTGTTGTGGGAGCAGAGTTTGGAGAGACTGTGCCAGTATTCCATGGGGTTTAGGAAAATGAGTGGAGATCTCAGTGAAATATACACAACTCTGACAGGGTGAGACAGATTGGAAGCAGGGATTATAATTCACCTGGCTGGGACTTCTAAAACAAGAGGCCACAGTATTAGGTACAGGCAGTCATTCTGCATTGAGATGATAATAAATGTCTGCTCTCACTGACTGGGGAACCTGGGAAATTCGCTCGCACCTGGAAACCGAGACACTGATTATAGATAAGGATTTAGAGACAGTAAAGGGATGGTGGGAGAGCAGGAGTACGGTGTGGAAATGAAGGGCCAACCATTATTACATTGAATTGGGTAGCAAACTCGATGGACCAAACGTACGACAGCACCGCCTATTTTATAGCTTCCCAAGGTTACTCACATTAACGGATATGTATATCGTGTGTGGTAAGTGCATTGAGATCTTTTCCATGAACTAGAATGGGGAGGCTCACTGTGTTGTATGATCTACTCCTTTCCGGTTGTTTCTGTGCAGTCTGTGGGAAAGCTCTGTAAATGTTGTCACAAGCTCTCAGATGTTAGGAAGGAGGTTTCTGCAGGGTCGACAGGACTGTGTTCCCATTCCCTTTTCCGACAATGATGCAGAGGCCGGGTGTTCTGTCCGGTTTCATCCTTTCAGACCTCGGAGTAGTTTGATACAAATGAGTGCCCTTTCTTGGGGTTCAGAGACCATTGAAATGTTTATCACATGTCAGGGTCTTTGGAGTCAGTTTTAGGCCAGCCCAGGAAATCATGGGAGATTCACTTCCTAAAAGTATATTGGAGAAGGAAATTCTGTTTACAATCGAGATTGGCTTCAAGGTCACTGTTACTGACCCCAGATTTTAGATCTCGATATTTTATTAATTGTCTTTAACTTCCACCCGCTGCCAGATCATTAGCCTGGTCTGGATTAGTAATCCAGTGACATTTCCACAACAGCACCATCTCCACATGGGGACCTATCAGAAACCACACTGAGCAGGTTATTTCTGTGCTGCTTGACAGCTCTGTCAAAAAGAACTCCCACCAGTTTGACTGTCATGATCGGACTGAGGAGATGGTAATTCGTCAGATTGTAATTATTCCCGTTTTAGGGGATGGGACTTACCTGAGTAATTTTCCACATTGCCAGGGAGATGTCAGAGTTGGAGCTGGAATGCAACAGCTTCCCCAGGGACACGGCTTGTTGTGCAGCACAAGTCTTCAGTCCTATTGCAGGAATGGAGTCAGGACCCATTGCCTTTGTTGTATCTACTGTGTTCACCTGTTTCTTCATGTCATGTTCAGCAAATCGAATCGGTTGAAGACTGGCATCAGTGATTTTGTGGGCATCATGATGAGGGTGAGGTGTATCATTGACTCAACACTTCTGGCAGAAGATGGTGCAGATAAAACATCCTTCTCTTTTACACTGATGTGCAGGTCTGTTCCATTATTTAGGATGGGAATGTTTGTGGAGCCCTGTCCTCCAGTCAATTGTTTAATCGTCCATCATCATTTATGACTGAATGTGACAGGACTGCAGGGCTTCGATCAGATCTGTTGGTCAAGTGTTGTAGCTTAAATGAGTTAGCATCAGGTTAAAGTTCATGTGATTCTGACTCTGACATGTTCACCCACACTGGTGACTGAGCCATAGATGGTACTGATGGTAATGACAGACTGAGGTGTTACCCTGGCAAAAAGTTACAGGTTGTGGTTGAATGCAGGTCTGCTTCTCCTGCTGCTGTGGTCTACAGTTACATGAATACGCAGTTTCAAGCTCCAATATCTGCAATGTAATTCTGCTGCCTTTTCCCCAATTCTCACTGAAACCCATTCCCCCATCAACCCTGCACTCAGTGACCAAACCTGGTTTCTGATGTGGAAATACTTCCATTATCATACTCTCATCCTGATGAGGGTCTCTCTCCCCGGGTCTTGCTTCCAATCTGACACATTCCGCAAAAGCATTTAACTGATCTTAATTCAAATGTTTAATTCACCTGAAACTTTTTCTTTGAGAAATACCATCTTCTGTGTTTAAAGTGAATGTTTTTCCTCTGTTTCTTTCCCTGACCATGATTAAGAGCTTTGTAGCGTCAGTAATGCCAGCGTTATGTAGTTGCAGAGCCAATGAATTCTCTGGATTCCCAAACATCTTCACCACATTGTTTGTTTTCTCTTTTGGTTTGATGCCTTATCACTCATGGCTGCCTTGTTCTCCCATGAGTATGCTTCAAGTTCTTGGGGTTTCATTTCTGGTATTATCTTCCGAATTATCCCCACGAAATCCTCCCATTGCTGCTCCATGGTCTTTCCTGTTCAGGTCCCCTTCCAATTAACTCTGGCCTGCGACGCCCGCATGTCTTTGTAGTTACATTGCTTAATTATAACCACATTACATCTTGAAGAGAGTGTTAGGTATAAACTGAAAGAAGGAGTTTTGGGAGATGGGACACTTAAGAATAACTGATGGATTTCTTAACTAGATACAAAGGGAGAACGAGAGAGAGGATATAGATATGGAGATGTGGAAAATGAGAAAGGGCAGTCCAAGAGGGCAGTGCGAGATTGAACGGTTGGATCTGGGAGAGGTTGGTGGAGGGGAGATTTGGAATTTGGTGAAGTCAACGTTGATGCTATACGGTTTGAGGGTTCCAGCTGTCCTACCACCGATAGGAGTCCTATCACCCTCCTGTCCGACCTATCACCATCACACCCCTCTTGCATCTACCTATCGCCTTCCAAGCTCCCTTCCACCCAGCTCCACCCTCACCCTCCCATTTATTTTTCAACCTCCTTCCCCCTCCCTTACCTCCCACTTTCCTGATGATGCATTTATGCCTGAAACGTCAACACTCCTGCCCCTCGGATGCTGCCGACGTGCTGTGCTTTTCCAGCCCCACATTTTTCAACTCTCATCTCCAGCATCTGCAGCCCTCACTTTCGCACACCCTCTAATAGTAAGAGATGAAAGTTTTTTTCGCTCTTTCTGGCATGTTCATCATGACCGTGTTAACCTGTGGAATGAGAACAGAAATTAAGCATTCCCTTGTGTAACATCTGGATGGAATGCCAAATCAAGATAGGGAAGTAACAGTGACAGTGAGGAACAGAGTGTCAGTTCCAGGAATACAGTTTGTTCTTGGGAACGATTTAGCAGGAGGCAAGGTGGGATAGGCACCCCTTGTGGTGGAGAAGCCAAAGGAAGACGAGGGAATTGGTGAGTTAAAAGAAAATTACCCAGGAATTTTTCCAGACTGTGTAGTAACAAGATCCCACTGCCATAAGTTACAGCAGGAAGGAAAAACGAACAAAAAAGACAAATGGGTTGATGCTCAGTGAACTGACCCCCTGTTTGATGTAACGGTACAGGAAAACCCTGAACAGGCAGAGGATCAGGCAGAGGGGTTTAGTCCAGAAAGGCTCATGGACTTACAACAGATATACACACACATTCACACACACATACACATGCACACACATAGAAAAGGAATCAAAATATATTGTTGAACGTTATTAACTTAAAGATAGAATCATAAAATTAAAATGGAGACCCCGATAGGTTACTGCAGAAAGGAAATCGTCCGAAGTGCACCAGATTGTGTTAGCAGTAACGTACAGTGTTATGTGTAGCTCATAAACTAACTGCAGGCGGTCACTTTGGTGTATAGAAGACTCAGGCTAAGGTACGGAAGCATTTCCAGTGCCTGGAATGCACAAGGACGCTGTTCATTTTTGTTGTACGTGACATACATACCAAATGGTGGGTAAATAACAGGCAGTATTAAAACCAGCACCTTTCTTGCCAATTCCTGCATTTGAAGAAGCTTGCACGATGGTTATGATTAATTGTGTAGCTCCCCTTTCTAAAGTAAAAGTGGAAACCAATATTTGCTGACCATAATGGATGTGTCTACCAGATTTCCAGAGGCAATTCAATTATTGGAGTTTCAAGGCAAAAAGGCAGGTGGAGCAGTTGGTAGCTTTCTGTATTCACTGCGGACTGCCCAGAGAGATTCAGTCAGACCAAGGGTCTCATTTTACCGCTCATCTGTTTAAGGAAGTCATGGATGGCTTAGGCATGCAGCACTTCAAATCAAGGGCGTCCCATCCTGAATCCCAGGGAGCCTTGGAAAGTTAGCATCAGACGTGGAAGACCATATTAACAGCCTACTCTCAGTGTTGTCCAAATGATTGGGATAAAGGTGCCCCATTAAATTGTTTTCCATTAGCGATGCCCCAAATAAATCTACTCACTTTACTTCCTTTGAGATAATATTCGTACATGAAGTGAGAGGTCCTTTGAAATTAATTAAATATAAATTGACAGGACCGAAAACGGAAATGTCACACCTGGGTTATGTGTACGAGGTAAAGGAGAGAGTAGATGGAGTCGGTGAGTTTGCTAAACAGTATCTGAAGAGCACAGCATAGAGTGAAGCAGGTGGCAGATAAAAACTCTGAAACTTTGAAGATTTCCCGTGGGGATGACGTATTAGTATTGCCACCAGCGGTAAGAAATCTCTTCAAATCCAGGTTTATTGTCCCGTTTCAAATTTTAAAAAACGTGGAGTCAGTTAAACTATCTAGTAAAGATACCAGAGATGACAAAAAAAAATATCGAGTATTTCATATGGATGAATAATGCACCAGCCACATTTAAGACTCAGAAACAGAGTTGTGGCCAGGTGAACAAATTGTGCAGCTTATCTGTATGATGTGGTGATCTTTAGCAATTGATTGAAAGCTCACATTTTACAGTTGACAGAGCATGTTGAACGATAACAAGAAGCAAACTTGGTCATAAACTTAAAGAAAACAGAATTCGCGAAGGCAGAGGTGACGTTCTTGGGACATTACATTGGACATGAAAGGTTGACCCCACAGAACAGAAAGACGAAGGGATTTGAGGAATTTCCACGACAATCCTCGAAGAAAGAGGTGCTTCGATTTTTGGAACTGAGTGGATTCTATCGGAAGTTTGTTCCAAGTGTCAGCAGTGTATTGGCACCGCTGATGGATTTATTAAAGAAGAACATAGAATTGTGGTGGACAGAACAATGCCGGGAGGCAATTGAGAATTTTAAAGCAGGATTAATCACCGTACGAGCTTTAGCTACACCAAATATTCTGAAACCCTTTGAAAATTATGTTTGATGCTCGGGAGAAAGGGGTCGGAGATGTATTGATACAGAATTCGGATGATGGAATTGAATGGCTAATTGGCTACTTGTTGAAAAACTAAATATCCACCAGAAAAAAAAATACAAAATCTCCATTATTGAACAAGAATTATTAAGTTTCACACTGGCCTGACAATTTTTTAATGTCTATATGATGAACAAATTGTCGGAGATGGTTGTGGACAACGACAAATCTCTCGCATTTTTTGGAATATTTAAAGACCAGAATATGAGACTATTTAATTGGAGCCTTACCTTACCGACTTTAAACTCACAAAATGTACATGCTGTGGCTCCTACAATGTGATAGCAGATGGGTTTTCGCGGATTTAAAGGAAAGCAGTGTAGATAAGATTTGACTTATTCCAGTGTTGTATTGGTGTGCAGAATTAATATGAATGGTATAACTGAGATTAATACTTTTGTATTTCATATAATTGGGATTAAGAATTAGAGGAAAAGAAATGTAGCCATCTTTTCATTCAGCTGGTTCATTTTATTTTCTGGAGCAGGAAGATGTTATGAAGCCAAAAACATGTATGGGCACTTTAAGACACATCGGGTTTTGTTGAATAGAAATTAAAGCCACAGATGCCAGCTAAAGGTCACACTGTTCCACATGTCACCATTAGCTGAGAAATGGATACCTGAGATTTGTTTGCTGTTTTGACAGCCATTCAAATCCAACCAAATAGTTTAAGTAACGCTCAGGATACCAAAACCAACAGAATTTGAATATTATTGTTTGGACACCTGCACAGCAATCAAATTATGAGAATTATTATATCATGGGGAATATATAAACCCAGCATTTTGAAAATATAGGGAGAGCCACTGCCATCCAACAGCAGAATAACTGCTGTAGAGCAGGAGTGCTAACTGACCATCTCAAACACTCTCTATCAAAGATACATGTTCATGTAAACCTACTTGCAATTAAAAAAAATGACCCTGGGAGATCAGCAGCTGAAAGAGTGAACACAGCGGGGAAGATAGAGACTGTATGGTCTTGAGATTTTAATGTTTCATATGTGGGTTGTTGTAACCGCATATTTTTACAGAGTTGGAGTCAGATAGTAAGTAGCTAAGAAAAGAGGGGCTTGTATTTGTGAATAGTTGTTGTTCAGTGTTCACTATTTAAGTTAAGAAACTAACTTGATAATTTTTGTTTAAATAGTGGAATGTAGGAGAACTGTGTCGCTCATATTTTAACAGTTTACGAGGTGAGGCAAGCTTTTCTGGGTGCTTGGGTTTAATTAACAGAGGGGTTCGAGTCCAACTTGTAAATGTCTATCCACGCTAAACCCATTCCCCTGCAGTTGGGTCATATGCTTCTAGTCCTTTCCTATCCACATATTTATCCAAATGTTGTTAATGTACACCCCTCAACCACCTCTGCTGGCAACTCATCCACGTCTCATCCAATGTGTAAAGAAGTGGCCTCTCAGGTTCTCTTTTGTTTCTTCCCCTTTAACCTTAAACTGATCCCCTTTAATCCTCGATTCTCTACACCTTGGAAAAAGACTGAGAGTATTAACCCTAGCCAGACACCTCGTTATTTTATACAGCTCTATAAGGACTCCCTCAGTCTCTTACACGCTAAAGAAAAGGTCCTAGCTTGTCCAACCACTCCCTATAACTCAGACCATTGGGTCCTGGCAACGTCTTTGTAAATTTCTTCTGAACTCTTTCTAATTTAATAACATCCTCCCCGTGACAAGGTGACAAAACTGAACACAATACTCCTAGTGCGGCCTTAGCAAAGTCCTGTGTAACTGCAACATAAGGTCCCAACTTCTATACTCAATATCCTGCCTGATGAAGGCCAATGTGCCAAAAGCCTTCTTCACTTCTCTGTATTCCGTTGAATCCACTCTCAGAGTACCTGAACACCAAGGTCCCTCTGCCCACTGCACCCCTTAAGACCGTCCCATTCACCAGGAAACTCCAAAATTGATATGAGTTTCCAAAATGCAAGACCTCACGCTTCTATATTAACTTCCATTTGCCATTTCTCAGCCCATCTCCCACCTGATTAAGGTCCTGCTGCAATTTCTGATAAACGTTCTCACTGATCATGTTCCCAATTACTTTAGTGTCATCTGCAAACTTACTAATCATACCTTGTACATTCTCAACCAAATCATAGATAACAGATAGCAATGGACCAAGCCTCCGGTCTGACAAACATCCTTTCACTCAACCCTCTGCTTCCTACCATCAAGCCAACTGTGTATCCAATTGGCCAGTTCCCCCCGCATTCTACGAGATGTAACTTTCCTGAGCAGCCTGCCATTTGGAACCTTATCAAAGGCCTTACTGAACTCCATAGAGACTACATCTATCACTCTGCCCTCATCAAACGTCCTGGTAACTTCATCAAAGGACTCTAAGAAATTTGGGAAGCATGATCTCCCACTCACAAGTCTATGCTGACTGCTCCGAATCAAACCCTGTGTAATTAATGGTGCAGTCAATGGTATGCTGTCCTTCATTGTAAGATGATCCGAGTACATAAGTAAAGCCATCTTCCTGCTGTTGTAGAACCTTGCTGAGAGAGCATTTGGGGCACTCTCTACAGATGTGATCTCCTTTGTAAGGAATGATCTCCTTACCACAGACACTGGTGATGGTAACATGAGAATAGAGTGTATAAGTTGAGTGTTTAATGTGTAGAGATGTGAGAGACGAAGAAATTGTAATGCCAAAACACGAGGAGTGGCAGCGAACTCTCATTTCCAAACGAGACATTGACAGGGAGAGAAACTCTATACTTTACCCAGGATTGATTGGTTTGATTTATTGTCACGTGTACCTCAGTACAGGGAAACACTTTGTTTATGAGCAGTGGAGGAAGATCATAGTAAGCATGGCCAGACAGATCATAGGGTGGAAATAGACTTGGACAGAGTAAGACACACAGGTAACACTGAACAGGACATGCACTAGACAAGGTCAACATGAACACGATCAGCATTATTTGAACTTAGAGATTCCATTCATCAGTCTAACGTGACTATCCTAATAGTTTATTTGCCTAAATTAACTCTCCCCATGTTATTGTGCAGTCGGCGAGTGAACCCTGTGCTGAACGTCAGGTTGCTCACAATCCCCAACAGCAACCGTAAAACCTTCCATCTGAAACAGGTAGCCATTCACACCAGCTTCCGCCCTACATAGAGAACACCAGGCTGGCTTCTTGAAGGTGGAAGATGCCTTCTTGAAACTTCACACAAGACATATGGCTTCCTTGCTCACCACTAGAAAACCACGTTAAAGTCCCACATGTGTATCATAAACAACAGGGCCAAGAGGAACAACGTGGAACAGTCTGTTTGTGCAACCTCTGCCCCACTTGTTCATCATGTTAGAGCATCAATAAGGAGACACTTAAGACTGCCGATGCTGGAGATCAGAGTAGAGCATCAATTGCTGGAAAAGCACAGCGGGTCAGGCAGCATCCAAGGACCAGGCGAATCGATATTTTGGGCATAAGATATTCATCAATAATCAGCAAAAATTACCTCATTCTGCCCCCGTGTAAGTGCTTTGAGGTTGGAATGGCCTCCTGCTGTTCCCGTGTAAGTGACTCAATGGAGTGATTGGCTTCAACCTCGTCCGATTGGACAGGGCCAAGGGCCTGACTGGTTACCCCTGGTTCCTGTTTGACAGCTCATTGTACTGACTAGTGTGACAATGCTGCAGCTTTAAGAGGTTATTTTGAACTGGAATATTTTAAGAGAGATTGAACGATCGTTACCAAGCTGGCTAGTTAAGACCACTTGAGTAACAGCTCGGGAGGCCTTGTGTTTATTTTACTGCAGCCTGAATGGGTGTGGCCAGCTCTCGCAGATTAGGATCACTGGGTTTTGGTTTCTCAGTGACATCAGAAACTATTGGGGTCTCCACAGAGTTGGAAGCTTCAGTGAATGTTTCCTGGTTGCAACTCTCTCTGAATTTTCTCTTGATGCTATTTTTAATTCCTGGATTGGAGAAATGTTTGTGACAATCTGTGTCTGAATATTTATTTTTGCCAAGGGCTGTGCTTATGGGAGTTTCCTATATTGGAACAGTTCATTAGTAATAGTTCCTAGATGTATTATTCTGTTAACTTGTCAAATAGAATTGTGTTATTCTAAATTCCTCTTTCTTTGGTTTAATTTTCTCTTTCGTGTTGAAGTAGATAGTGTTTTTCTTCACACCGAGTAGTTTGACCAGTCACATTGCATCTGGAACAGACACTTTACATTTCCTTTAAAACACGAAAGCATAAGAATCTACGCTACGGCCTTCAAATATTTTTTGAGGGGCTCTGGTGTGGCCCATCACACTAGACTCCTTCCTTTCCTGAGTAATAGGCTGGAGGCACTGAATGGGCTGTCCCTGTTCTTCTCCAATAGTGTCAATGGGCTGGATGGCTTCCTCATATTCCTGTGAATCCAGCGCGAGGTGCTGAATGAACTCTTATTTTACTGTGGCAATGTGCAGTGCCCGCCAGTGCTGTTACATGAATGTTATGGACACTTTAACAGCACAAGGCTCAATGGAGTCTGGATCCTGCTACACATGGACAAAGACCAGTTCAGGAGCTGACGGGGGACAAAATGTTCTGAACATTGTAGAATCTTCAGCGACCATCCCCACTTCTGATTTATGGTGTGGAGGTTGGGGGCGGAGAGACATTGATCAAGCAGCTGAAGATGTTTGTGAAGGGGAAGCTACCCTGAGGATCTCCCACAGAGGTGACCCAGGACTGAAATGATGACCATCTTCCTTTGTACCATGTTCGACACCAAACACTGGAGAGGTTACTCTGATTCCCATAAAGTCCAGTTTTGTTAAGCTCCTTGATATCAACAGACATCAACCACTGCCTTGATATTGGGGCCAGTCATTTTTACCTTAACCCTTGTCTCAACCTCTTTAGTTCACATCAATAAGCCATGATATAGGAGCAGCAAGTGTTTTCTTCAAACAGGTGGTATTGAATATCAGGATCTCTCTCCTCAAGGGTGTTCGGGGTGCTAGATGACTGAACGTATTTGAAGAGGAGGTCGATGGAAATTGACCTTTCAGAGAGTTGAGGGCTATGAAGTATTGAATATGAAAGAGGATTTGAGACGAAGAGCAGATCAGTCATGATCTTAGTGAAGGGCAAGGCAGGCTTGGGGGTGAACAACATGCCCCTGTTTCTGATGTTCTCTAATTCTGTTATTGGAAAGTTAGTGGGTGTTATTTTCATGAATGTTCTCTTATTGAATGTTGCAGACAGGGAGACCAGAGGATTTTGTGAGCCATCCCTGAGTGAGGTATGGGGGCTGTATTCACACTGAATCTGGGTGTACAACATGACCAACAAATGAAGCACAAGTTGCAGAGAGGGGAAGCTCTGTGAGGAGAGATGAGGGGCCTCTTTCGTACCCAGCCTGGGTTTTCCAATTACATTTCCCAATTCAGTTCAAACCGTGTGGGACAGTACTGAGGGGCTGAATGGTATCCTGAGTTTCTGTGCAACAGGTTATAGGAGTAAGTAGCCTCCAACTGTTCCTGTCTAGCAGGTCTGAGGGGCTGAATGAAACACAGGAACATGGGACTGAGGAGCAGGAGTGGGTCATTAGATACTTTGAACCTTCTCCACCAGGCACTAAAATTGTAGCTGATCAGGTTGTGGTCTCAGCCCCACTTTCCTGTCTGTGTCCCATTGTGCATGACGCACTTCTCTGTCAAATATTTAACTAACGCAGCTTTCAATCAATGTGAGCACAGAGACACGATAACATTCCACTGAAGAGAATTCCGACATGAAAGGTCCTTTCAGAATTATTCGTCATCTCTCTTATAGAATCAGAGAGTCATGCAGAATGGAAACATACCCGTTAGTCCAATCTGTTCACTCCGATCAGATATCAAATCTGATTTAGTCCCATTTACCAGCATTTGGCCAATATTCCTCCTGTGATTGTACCCGCCTTGACCACTTCCTCTGTCTGCACTTTCTGTACACACACCACTCTCTGTGTGAAATAATTACCTTCAGGTCCCTTCTAAATCATTCACCCTCTCCCCTCCAACCTATGCTGTCTTGTTCTGGACTCCCCTATCCTTGGGAGCAGAACATGGTTGTTCAGCATATCCATGCCCCGGTTGATTTTATAAACCTCTATAATGTTGCCTTTCAACCTCTCACACTCCAGGGGGAAACACCTCAACGTAATCAGCCTCTCCCTATAGCTCAAGCCTCGAGTCCTGGAACATCCGTGTAAGTCATTTCTGCAGAAATCCGAGTTGTACGCAGTATTCTTAAAGTGGCCTCACCAACATCCTGTACAGATGCACCATACCACCACAACTCCTATACTCAATGCTCTGACTGATTAAGGCAAATGTGCCAAATGTGTTCAGCACCACTCTCTCTACCTGCGACTCACTGCTACAGGTAATCATGCACATAAACATCAGAAAGTTAACATGATGGTAGTGCCAGCAGATAGGAGGACCAGTGATACATTAATCATTATTGAGATTACATTGTGTTGGGAACATGAGCTTAACATGTCAGGAAGTGAAATCAAATCAATGGGTTCAGAGTGGGTTACAGACTGGAATCTAATCGAGGGTTTTGGGTGGTTAATATACAGAATACCAGATAACCTGGAGTGAGGTACAATCTGGAATCTAATCAAGGGGTTCAGGGTGGTTTATATACGAATAACAGATACCCCGGATTGAGGTACAGCCTAGAATCTAATCGATGGTTTCAGGGTGGTTAATATACAGAATAACAGGTAGCCCAGAGTGGGTTACAGCCTGGAATCTAATTGAGGGGTTCAGGGTGGTTTATATACAGAATAACAGGTAGCCCAGAGTGGGTTACAGCCTGGAATATAATTGAGGGGTTCAGAGTGGTTTATATACAGAATAACAGGTGGCCCAGAGTGAGTTACAGCCTGGAATCTAATTGAGGGGTTCAGTGTAGTTTATATACAGAATAACAGATAGCCCAGAGTGAGTTACAGCCTGGAATATAATTGAGGAGTTCAGGGTGGTTTATATACAGAATAACAGATAGCCCAGAGTGAGTTACAGCCTGGAATATAATCGAGGGATATGTTAACCTTTTTATGTGAAATAACTTGTAACTGGGAGTGAGTCACAAAGTGTACTATTGGCCAAGTGGTTTCAAATCTTGACTCACATAAACATAATGCAGTCACAAACTACACAACTTTCCTGACTCCCAACTTTCCTTGTTTGAGGACTATCCTCCTCTGTTTTCCCCTTTCATTGAAAGTATTAATATACCTTTTATACTGCACTGCCATTCTGGTTACAGTGCTACGTATCTCTCACTGTCTCATTTATCTTCAATCCTGTTGAAAGATACTTAAACCAACAGAGACACAAAGTTCCAGAAAAGCTTTGTTCAATTGCAGGTGCATTATTTTCTTTTATTTGTAGATAACACATAATTTGACCCCACAGAAGGTCAGTGTGGAATTTGAGAAACCCATCAATTTGGGATGAGGCCTAGTTAGGCAGGATTCTGATCCAATGCTCCAAATCTACAATACAGTGGCTGAGCTCTATCAGGTTTTGTATAGTATGTCTCTCTCATATATTAGGAGCTTGGAAAGTAAGGCAGACCTTACTGGAATGTCACATTGTCTCTCCGCATTCACTGTAAACAGGTTCTGGGATTTGCATTTTAATCACCTTCAAAGAGCTGTCTCCATTTCCTATCTCTGCTAGCATCAATGAATGGAAATGGCTTTTGACACGTTGCCCCCTCTCCCTTGCTGAAAGTATTCCTGACACAAATCGGTCTGGCAGACATTTTAGATTTGTCCACAGCCACCATTTTATATCAGTAAAACTGCACGATTACTGTGTGCAGTTCTGATCTCCAAATTTGAGGAAAGACATTCTGGCTATTGAGGGAGTGCAGCGTAGGTTCACGAGGTCAATTCCTGGGATGGTGGGATTACCTTACACTGAAAGACTGAAGCGACTGGGCTTGTGTACCATTGAGTTTAGAAGACTGAGAGGGGATCTGATTGAGACATATAAGATTATGAAAGGATTGGACACTCTGGCAGCAGGAAACATGTTTATGCTGATGGGTGAGTACCGAACCAGAGGACACAGCTTAAAAATACGGAGTAGACCATTTAGGACAGAGATGAGCAGAAACTTCTTCACCCAGAGAGTGGTGCGGTATGCTCTGCCCCAGAGGGCAGTGGAAGCCCAGTCTTTGGATTCATTTAAGAAAGAGTTGGACAGAGCTCTCAAAGATAGTGGAATCAAGGGTTATGGAGATAAGGCAGGAACAGGATACTGATTAAGGATGATCAGCCATGATCATATTGAATGGCGGTGCAGACTCTAAGGGCTGAATGGCCTACTCCTGCACCTATTGTCTTTGTCTATTGTCTATTGAGTGTGTATAAATTAGGAAAAGCAAGAGAGACTGGCAACATCAATGCAGTTTGAAAATCTATAAAACATTGAATACGCACACAGAATCACACACAAACAGACATACACAGACACACAGAATCACACACAAACAGATACAGACACCTTCCAGGAGCTGTCTCCATTTCCTATCTTGCAAGGGAATTCATGTTATGATGATGCATTCATGCAGGACAATAAACAGCTTTTGAGACTTTCCCCATTGTGACAGAAATTCAGCCCCAATCTGAAACTTGGAGATATGTAACAGGACAGAAATGAATCAGCAGCTTTCTGTGTTCCTGCTCTCAATGTAACATTTGACCGTTTAGTTTATCTTGTCTTCGGTCTAACATCCAACAAGGATCACTTCACAGATCCAATAACAGATCCTCAGGAGTGAGTTCCAGACTGGAATCTAATTGAGGCGTTTAGGGTTTACACACAGCAGAAGAGATACCCAGGAGTGAGTTACAGACTGGGATCTTATCGAGGGGTTCAAGGTGGTTTACATACAGAACAACAGATAACAAGAAATGAGTCACAAAATCACGGAGTCATACAGTCATAGAGATGTACAGCATGGAAACAGACCCTTTGGTCCAACCCGACCATGCCGACCAGATATCCTAACCTTCACTAGTCTCTTTTTCAAGCGCTCGGCCCATCTCCCTCCAAACGTTCCCATTCATATACCCATCGAGCTGCATTTTAAATGTTGCAATTATACCAGCCCCCACCACTTCCTCTGACAGTTCATTCCATTCATGTACCACCCTCTGAGTGAACAAGTTGCCCCTTACGTCTATTTCATATTACCTTTCACACTAAACCTATGCCCTTTAGTTCTTTACTCCCCACCCCAAGGAAAAGACTTTGTCTATTTATCCTATCCATGCCCGTCATGATTTTATAAACCTTGATAAGGTCACCCCTCAGCCTCTGATGCCCCAGGGAAAACAACCCCAGCCTATTCAGCCTCTCCCTGTAGCTCAAATCCTCTAACACTGAAAGCCTCCTTGTAAATATTTTCTGAACTCTTCCAAGTTTCACATCCTCCTTCCGGTAGGAAGGGGATCAGAATTGCATGCCATATTCCAACAGTGGCCTAACCCATGTCCAGTCCAGCCACAACATGACCCCTCAATGCCTATACTCAAAACAGTGAACAATAAAGGAAAGCATACCAAACGCTGCCTTTAATATCTTATCCACCTGCCACTCTACTCTCGCGGAGCTACGAACCTGCACTTCAAAGTCTCTTTGTTCAACAACTCTCCCTCGGACCTGACCATTAAGTGTATAAATCCTGCTCAAATCTGCTTTCTCAAAATGCAGCGCCTCGTGTTTATCGAAGTGGAATAGAATTGAAGGTTTTGGGGTGTTTTTGAAACATGCCAGTCACACATACATGGAAGTGAGTTACACATTGGAATCTAATCGAGAGGGTTCCGGGTGATTCATATAATCCCGACAGTGGGGAAACAAGCTGTTCAGCCCAACAAGACCACACTGACCCACAGAAGAATAACCCATCCAGACCCATTTCCCCACATTTACCCCTGACTAATGCACCTCACGCACACATCCCTGAATTCCATGGGCAATTTTAACAGGGTTTGGATTGGATGGTTAATATACAGAATAACAGATACCCAGGAGTGTGATACAGACGGGAATCTAATCAAACGATTGAAGTGGCTATTGTACAGTGTCCCTTAAAATTGGAAGTCAGTTACAGATTGGAATTTTATCAAGGGGATTCGGGACGATTATGTGTACAATAACAGATACCCCAGAGTGAGTTACAAACTGGAATCTAATCGAGGGTTTCAGGGTGGTTTATATGCAGAATAACAGGTAGCCCGGAGTGAGTTATAGAGTCATAGAATCATAGAGATGTACAGCATGGAAACAGAGCCTTCGGTCCAACCTGCCAATGCCGACCAGACATCCCAACCCAATCTAGTTCCACCTGGCAGCACCTGGCCAATGTCCCTCCAAACCCTTCTTATTCATATACTCATCCAAATTCGTCTTAAATGTTGTAATTGCATCAGCCTCCACCACTTCCTCTAGCAGCTCACTCCATACACGTACCACCTTCTGCGTGAAAAAGTTGTCCCTCAGGTCTCCTTCATATCTTTCCCCTCTCAAACTAAACCTTTGCCCTCGAGTTTTGGAATCACTTACCCCAGGGTAAACCTCGATAAGTTCACCCCTCAGCCTCCGACACTCCAGGGAAAACAGCCCCAGACTGTTCAGCCTCTTCCTGTAGCTCCAATCCTTCAACCCTGACAACATCCTTGTAAATCTTTTCTGAACCCTTTCAAGTTTCACAACATCTTTCCAATAGGAAGGAGACCAGAATTGCACGCAATATTCCAAGAGTGACCCAACCAATGTCCTGTATAGCCGCAACATGACCTCCCAACTCCTGTAATCGGTACTCTGACCAGTAAAGGAAAGCATACAAAACGCCTTCTTCACTATCCGATCTACCTGCGACTCCACTTTCAAGGAGCTATGAACCTGCACTCCAAGGTCTCTTTGTTCATCAATATACCCTAGGACCTTACCATTAAATGTAGAAGTCCTGCGAAGATTTGCTTTCCCAAAATGCAGCACCTCGCATTTATCAGAATTAACCTCCATTAGTCACTTCTCAGCCCATTGGCCCATCCGGTCCAGATCCTGTTGTAATCTGAGGAAACCCTCTTCGATGTCCACTACACCTGCAATTTTGGTGTCATCTGCAAACGTACTAACTCTACCTCTTATGCTCGCATCCAAATCATTTATATAAATGACAAAAAGTAGAGGGCCCAACACTGATCCTTGTGGCACTTCACTGGTCACAGGCCTCCAGACTGAAAAACAACCCTCCACCACCACCCTCTGTCTTCTACCTTTGAGCCAGTTCTGTATCTAAATGGCGACTTCTCCCTGTATTCCATGACATCTAACCTTGCTAATCAGTCTCCCATGGGGAACCTTGTTGAACGCCTTACTGAAGTCCATATAGAGCACATCCACTGCTCTGCCCTCATCAATCTTCTTCTTTACTTCTTCAAAAAACATAATCAAGTTTGTGAGACATGATTTCCTACGCAAAAAGCCATGTTCACTATCCCGCATCAGTCCTTGCCTTTCCAAATACATGTACATCCTGTCCTTAGGATTCCCTCCAATAACTTTCCCACCGCCGAGGTCAGGCTCACCGGTCTATAGTTCCCTGGCTTGTCCTTACCACCCTTCGCAAACTGTGGCACCACGTTTGACAACCTCCAGTCTTCCAGCATCTCACCTGTGACTATCAATGACACAAATATCTCAGCAAGAGGCCCAGCAATCACTTCTCTAGCTTCCCACAGAGTTCTCAGGTACACCTGATCAGGTGCTGGGGACTTATCCACCTTTAACCATTTCAAGACATCCAGCACTTCCTCCTCTGTATATCTGCAACATTTTGCAAGATGTCACCATCGATTTCCCTGCAGCCTTTATCTTCCATATCCTTTTCCACAGTAAATACTGATACAAAATATTCATTTAATATCTCCCCCATTTTCTGTGGCTCCACACAAAGGCCACCTTGCTGATCTTAGAGGGGCCATATTCTCTCCCTAGTTACCCTTTGGCCTTAATATATTTGTAAAAACACTTTGGATTCTCCTTAATTCTATTTTCCAAAGCTATCACATGTCCGCGTTTTGCCCTCCTGATTTCCCTCTTAAGTATACTCCAACTTCCTTTATACTCTTCTAAGGATTCACTCGATCGATCCTTTCTATACCTGACATATGCTTCCTTCTTTTTCTGAACGAAACCATCAATTTCTTTAGTTAGCCAGCATTCCCAATAACTACCAGCCTTCCCTTTCAACCCTGACAGGAAGTTACAGCATGGAATTGAATCGAGGTGTTCATGGTAGTTTATATACAGAATACCAGATAGCCCGAAGTGAGTTACAGCCGGGAATGTACTCGAGGGGTTCAGGGTGGTTTATATACAGAATAACAGATATTCTGGGGTGTGTTACAGCCTGGAATGTAATTGAGGGGTTCAGGCTGGTTTATATGCAGAATAACAGATACCCAGGACTCAATTACAACCTGCAATGTAATCGAGGGGTTCAGGGTTGTTTATATACAGAATAATGGATACCCCAGAGTGAGTTACAGCCTGGAATCTAATCGAGGGGTTCAGGGTTGTTTATATATAGAATAACGGATACCCCAGAGTGAGTTACAGCCTGGAATCTAATCGAGGGGTCAAGGAGGTTACTATACAGAATAACAGATAGCCCAGGGTGTGTTACTGCCTGGAATCTAATCAATGTCTGTTCACTTTAAGATAAGACGGGTTTTGCTGAATCGAAAGTACAGCCAGAGATGCCAGCTAAAGGTCAGACTGTTCCAAATGTAACAATTAGCTGGGAAATGAAAGCTTGAGTTTTGGTTGCTGTTTTGACAGCAATTCAAATGCAATCAAAGACTTTAAATAATGCTCAGAATATCCGAAGCCAATGGAATTTGAATATTATTATTCGTACACCTGGAAATCAATCAAATTATGAGAATTATTGTATCATGGGAAGTAAATAAATCCAGCATTTTGAAAATAGAGGGACAGCCGCTGCCATCCAACAGCAGAGTAACTGCTTGTAGAGCAGGAGTGCTAACTGACCATCTCAAACACTCTCTATCAAAGACACATGTTCATGTAAACCTACTTGCTTTACAATAAAACATGACCCAGGGAGATCAGCAGCTGAAAGAGTGAACACAGCGGGGAAGATAGAGACTGTGTGGTCTTGAGATTGTAACGTTTTATATGTGTGTTGTTGGAACAGCATATTTTTTACAGAGTTGGAGTCGATAGTAAGTAGCTGAGAAAAGAGGGGCTTGTATTTGCGAATAGTTTTTGTTTAGTGTTCACTATAAAAGTTAAGAAACTAACTTGCAAATTTTTGTTTAAATAGTGGAATGTAGGAGATCTGTGTCACTCGGATGTGAACAGATTACGATGTGAGGCGAGCTTTTCTGGATGTTTGGTTTTAATTAACAAAGGGGTTTGACTCCACCTTGTAAATGTCCATCCACACTAACCACATTTCCTTCAAGTTGGCCCATATCCTTCTAGTCCTTTCCTATCTGCAGAATTATCCAAATGCTTTTGAAATGTTGTTAATGTACCCCCCTGAGCCACATCTTCTGGCAGCTCATCCACGTACCAGCCATTTATGTAAATAAGTGGTCCGTCAGGTTCCCTTTTATTCCTTCCCCTTTAACATTAAACTGATCCCCTCTCGTCCTCGATTCTCTAAACTTTGGAAAATACCGAGAGCATTCACCCTATCCATATCCCTCATGATCTTATACAGCTTTATAAGGTCCCCCCTCAGTCTCCTACACTCTAAAGAAAAGGTCCTAGCTTGTCCAACCTCTCCCTATAACTCAGACCTTTGGGTCCTGGCAATGTCCTTGTAAATTTCTTCTGCACTCTTTCTAATTTCATTATATCCTTCTTATAACAAGTTGACAAAACTGAACACAATACTCCAAGTGCGGCCTTACCAAAGTCCTGTGTAACTGCAACATAAATTCCCAACTTCTATACTCAATGTCCTGCCTGATGAAGGCCAGCGTGCCAAAAGCCTTCTTCACTGCCCTGTCTACCTGTGACTCCACTCTCAGGGAACTGTGCACATGAATTCCAAGGTCTCTCTGCCCACTACACCCCTTAAGGCCACCCCATTCACCGTGAAACTCCTACCTTGATTTGAGATTCCAAAATGCAATACCTCACGCTTCGATATTAAATTCCATTTGCCATTTCTCAGCCCACTCGCCCACCTGATTAAAGTCCTGCTGCAATTTCTTATAAAATTCCTCACTGATCTTGCTCCCACTTATTTTACTGTCATCTGCAAACTTTCTAATCATGCCTTGTACATTCTCAACCAAATCATAGATAACAAAAAGTAATGGACCCAACCTCCAGTCTGACAAGCATCCTTCCACTAAACCCTCTGCTTCCTATCAACAAGCGAATTGTGTATCCAATTGGCCAGTTCCCCCAGTATTCTACGTGATGGAACCTTCCAGACCAGTCTGCTATGTGGAAAAGCCTTACTGAAATCCATAGAGACTACATCTACCGCTCTGCCCTCATCAACATTCTTGGTCACTTCACCAAAGGATTCTAAGAAATTTGGAAAGCATGATCTCCCAATCACAATTCAGACCGGTCTGAATCAAACCCTGTGTAAGTAATGGGTGCAGTCAATGGTATGCTGTCCTTCATTATAAGATGATTCGAGTACATAAGTAAAGCCATCTTCCTGATGTTGTGAAGCCTTGCTGAGAGAGCTTTTGGGGCACTCTCTACAGATTTGATCTCCTTTGCAAGGAATGATCTCCTTACCACAGACACTGGTGATGGTAACATGAGGATAGAGTGTATAAGTTGAGTGTTTAATCTGTAGAGCTGTGAGAGATGAAGAAATTGTAATGCCAAAACATGAGGAGTGGCAGCGATCACTTATTTCCAAAAGAGACCTTGATAGGGAGAGAAATTCAATACTTTACCCAGGATTAATTGGTTTGTTTTATTGTCATGTGTACCTCAGTACAGGGAAACACTTTGTTTATGAGCAGTGGAGGAAGATCATAGTAAGCATGGCCAGACAGATCATAGGGTGGAAATAGACTTGGAAGGAGTAAGGCATACAGGTTACACTGAACAGGACATGCACTAGACAAGGTCAACATGAACATGATCAGCATTATTTGAACTTAGAGAGTCCATTCATCTGTCTAACGTGACTTTCCTAATAGTTTATTTGCCTAAATTAACTCTCCCCATGTTATTGTGCAGTCGGCAAGTGAACCCTGCACTGAACGTCAGGTTATTCACAATCCCCAACAGGAACCCCAATACCTTCCATCTGAAAACCACGTTAAAGTCCCACATGTGTATCATGAGCAACGGATCCACGAGGAACAACGTGGAAAAATCTGTCTGTGCAGCTTCTGCTCCACTTGTTCATCATGTTCGAGCATCAATTAGGAAACACTTAAAACTGCCGATGCTGGAGATCAGAGTAGAGAGTTAATTGCTGGAAAAACACAGCAGGTCAGGCAGCATCCTTGAAGCAGGAGAATGACGTATTGAGCATAAGAGATTCTTCAGAAATCAACATCAATTACCTCATTCTGCATTGAGGTATAAGTGCATTGAGGTGGGAATGGCCTCCTACTGTTCCTGTGTAAGTAACTCAAGGGACTGACTGGATTCTTCCTTGTCCACTTGGACAGGGCCAAGGGCCTGATTGAGTAACCCCTGGTTCCTGTTTGACAGCTCGATGTACTGACAAGTGTGATGGTGCTGCAGCTTTAAGAGGTTATTTTGTCCTGGTTTCTTTTAAGAGAGAGATTGAACGATCGTTACCAAGCTGGTTAGTTAAGATCACTTGAGTAAACAGCTAACGAGGCCTTAGGTTAATATTAATGCAGCCTGAATGGGTGTGACCAGCTCTCACAGATTATGATCTCTGGGTTTTGGTTTCTCAGTAACATCAAAAACTATTGGAGTCTCCACAGAGTTGGAAGCTACAGTGAAATTCTCCTGGTTGCTATTCTCTCAAAATTTTCTCTTGATGCTGTTTTTAATTCCTGGATTGGAGAAATGTTTGTGACATTCTGTGTCTGAATTTTTTTTTTTGCCAAGGCCTGTGTTTATGGGATTTCCCTATATTGGAACAGTTCATTAGTAATAGTTCCTAGATCTATTATTCTGTTAAGCTGTCCAATAGAATTACGTTATTCTAAATTCCTCTTTCAGTGGTTTTATTTCTTCTTTCATGTTGAAATAGATGGTATTTTGCTTACCATCGAGTAGTTTGACCTGTTACATTACATCTGGAACAGAAACTTTACATTTACTTTAAAATAAGAAAACATAAAAGTCTAAATATTTTCGAGGGGCTCTGGTGTGGCCCATCACACTAGACTCCTTCTCTTCCTGAGTAATAGGCTGTAGGCACTGAATGGGCTGTCCCTGTTCATCTCCAATAGTGTCAATGGGCTGAATGGTTTCCTCATATTCCTGTGAAACCAGTGTTAGGTGCTGAATGAACTCTTATTTGACTGTGGCAATGTGCAGTGTCAGGAAGTGCTGTTACATGAATGTTACTGATATGTGAACAGCACACGCCTCAATGAAGTCTGGGACTTGCTGCACATGGACACAGGCCAATTCAGGAACTGACGGGGGACAAAACGTTCTGAACCTTGTGGAATCTTCAGTGACCATCCCCACTTCTGATCTTATGGTGGGGAAGGTGAGGGTGGGGAGACATTGATGAAGCAGCTGAAGCTGTTTGTGAAGAGGAAGCTACCCTGAGGATCTCCCACAGAGGTGACCCAGGACTGAGATGATGAACATCTTCCTTTGTGCCATGTTTGACCCCAAACACTGGAGAGGTTACTCTGTTCCCATTAAGTTCAGCTCCTTGATGTCAACAGTTGTCAACCACTGCTTTGATATCAGCGCCAGTCATTTTTACCTGAACCCTTGTCTCAACCTCTTTTATTTGCATCAATAAGCCATGATATAGGAGCAGCACGTTTCTTTCTTCAAACGGGTGATATTGAATGTCAGGATTTCTCTTCTCAAGAGTGTTAGGGGAGCGAGATGACTGAAAATGTTTGAAGATGAAATAGATGGATATTGACCTGTCCGAGAGTTGAGGGCTATGAAGAATTGGGTATGAAAGAGGATTTGTGGCCTGGAGCAGATCAGCCATGATCTTAGTGAGAGGCAAGGCAGGTTTGGGGAGTAAACGACATGCCCCTGTTTCTGATGTTCTCACATTCTGTCATTGGAAAGTTACTGGGTGTTATTTTTATGAATGATCTGGTATGGCATATTGCAGTCAGGGAGACCAGATGATTTTGTGAGCCATCTCTGGGTGAGGTATGTGGGCTGTATTCACAGTGAATCTTGGTCTACAACATGACCAACAAATGAAGCACAAGTTGCAGAGAGGGGAAGCTTTCTAATGAGAGATGAGGGGCCTCTTCCATACGCAGCCTGGATTTTCCAATTACATTTCCCAAATCACCTCAAAGCGGGTGTGACATTCTTGAGGGACTGAATGGTCTCCTCTGTTTCTGTGCACCAGGTTATAGGAGTAAGTGGCCTCCAACTGTCCCTGTCTAGCAGGTTTGAGGGGCTGAATGGAACACAGGAACATGGGACTGAGGAGCAGGAGTGGGTCATTAGATACTTTGAGCCTCCTCCACCAGGCACTAAAATTGTGGCTGATCAGGACGGGGTCTCAGTCCCACTTTCCTGTCTCTATCCCGTTTTCCGTGACTCACTTCTTTATCAAATATTTAACTAATGCAGCTTTCAATCAATGTGAAGATAGAGGCACGATAAACTTCCAGAGAAGAGAAGTACAACTTGAAAGGCCCTTACAGAATTTTTCATCATCCCTCTTATAGAATCAGAGAGTCATGCAGAACGAAAGCAGACCCGTTAGTCCAATCTGTTCACTCCGATCAGATATCAGTCCCATTTGCCAGCATTTGGCCAATATCCCTCCTCTCAGATACTTTTTTAAATGTGCGATTGTAACCGCCTTCAGCACTTCCTCTGACAGCACTTTCTGTACACACACCACTCTCTGTGTGAAACATTTATCTTCAGGTCCCTTCTAAATCATTCGCCCTCTCCCCTTCAACCTATGCCCTCTTGTTCTGGACTCCCCTATCCTTGGGAGCAGAACGTGACTGTTCAGAATATCCATGCCCCTGATGGTTTTATAAAACTCTATAATGTCACCCTTCAGCCTCTGACACTCCAGGGGGAAACACCTCAACCTAATCAACCTCTCCCGACAGCTCAAACCTCCAGTCCTGGAACATCCGTGTAAGTCATTTCTGCAGAAAACCAAGTTGTATGCAGTATTCTTAAAGTGGCTTCATCAACATCCTGTACAAATACAACATACCACCACAACTCCTTTTCTCAATGCTCTGACTGATTAAGGCAAATGTTCCAAATGTGTTCAGCACCACACAATATACCTGCGACTCCACTTTCAAGGAACAATGTACCTGCAGCCCTATGCCCCGTTGTTTCACAACATGCCCCAGGACCTGACCATGAAGTATATAACGTCTGCCCTGATTTGCCTTCCCAAAGTGCCAAACCTCATATTGATCTAAACTAAACTTCATCTGTCCATCCTTGCCCCTTTGTCCCATCTAATTGTGATCTTGTTGTACTCTGAGATAATCTACTACACCACCTTTCTGATGTCAACTGTATACTTACTAACTATGGCCCCAATATTCACATCTAAATCCTTTACATAAATGATGAAATGCAGTGAACTCAGTACTGATTCTTACAGCACACTGCTGCTCACAAGCCTCCAGTCTGAAAAATATCCCTCTTCCTTCAAGCCATTTGTTACTAGCTTCTGTATCACTTGTGACTGAAACTTACTAATCTGTCTACCAATCAGAATGAAATACTAGCTATGAAGAGAGGCTGAGTAAGTTCGGTTTATTTTCACTAGATAGAAGGAGATTGAAGGGGGACAGATTAAGGTTTTCAAAATCATGAAGGGTATAGCCAGGGTGGATAGAGACAAGCTTTTTCCCAGGTTGAAGGATTCAATAACGAGAGGTCGTGCTTTCAAAGTGAGAGGTGGAATATTTAAGGGGGATACACGAGGTAAGTACTTCACACAGAGGGTGGTGGACATTTGGAACGTGTTGCCAACAGAGGTGGTCGAGGCAGGCACGGTCGATTCATTTAAGATGCGTCTGGACAGATACATGAGTAGGTGGGGAGCAGAGGGGTACAGATGGTTAGGGATTGGGCGACAGGTTTAGACAGTACATTTGGATCGGCTCAGGCTTGGAGGTCGAAGGGCCTGTTCCTGGGCTTTAAATTTTCTTTGCTCTTTGTTCTTTAAATGAACACCATGCTGAAGTCCATATAGACAATGTCTACCAAACTGCCTTCATCAAACTTCTTTGTCACCTCTTCAAAAAACTCAACCAAATTAATGAGAGATGATTTCCCATGCAGAAAGCTACATTGTCTACCCCAATCAGCCCTTGCCTTCCCAAATGTATGTAAATCGTGTCCCTCAGAATCCCCTCCAACAACTTACCCACCACTGACATCAGGCTCACCGGTCTATAGTTCCCTGGCTTTTGGGGTCACTGCTTCCTTTTCCTGCCCCACTCCTCCACTGCTCACAACAAATATTAAATGTAACCAGGTTGGTGATATGGCCGATGATATCGGTCTCAGACTGGGTCAGGGTCAGTGTTAGGAACAAGTCAGGCTAGTATCTTTAATCTGCTCAAACAACACGTTTAAGATCCAGAGCAATGTAACTCAAACTATGATCGAAAGATGAATGGAAAGATGTTTGGGTATTCCAATTATATAATCAATGTTTCCCTTTCTAAAAATGCTGACACACACACACACACACACACACACACACACACACAATGACACACACACACTTACACACGCACAGACACGCACACACTGACACACACACTCACACACACTCACCCACTGACACACACACACTGACATACACAGACACACTGACACACACACACAGACACACACACACTGAGAGACACACAGACAAACACTCACACAGACACATACACACTGACACACACAATGACACGTACACTGACACACACACTGACTCACACACACACACACACACACTGACACACACTGACACACACACAGACACACACACACCGACACACACACACAAACACACACACAGACACAACCACACAGACACACACACACTGACACACACACACTCACACACACACTCACACACACACTCACTGACACACACACAGACGCACACACACACTGACACACACACAGACACGCACACACTGACACACACAAACACTGACACACACACACTCACACACACTCACCCACTGACACACACACACAGACACACACACAGACACACACACAGACACACACACAGAAACACACACTGACACACACAGACACACTGACACACTCACACACAGACACACACACTGAGAGACACACAGACAAACACACACACAGACACATACACACTGACACACACACAATGATACACACACTGACACACACACGCGCTGACACACACACAGACACAACCACACACACACTGACACACACACACAGACACACACACAGGCACACACACTGACACACACACACACTGACACACACACTGACACAAACATACACACTGACACACACACACAGACACACACACACTCACTGACACACACACTGACGCACACACACACTGACACACACACACGCTGACACACACACAGACACATATACACTGACGCACAGACACACACACACACTGGCAAACACACACATACACACATACACAGAGACACACACACGCAGATACACACACTGACACACACACACTGACACACACACACACTGACACACGGACAGACACACGCACACTGACACACACACACTGACACACACGCTCACACACACACCCTTACACACACACACACACACACACACACACACTGAGACACACACACAGACAAACACACACTGACGCACACACACACTGACACACACACACTGACACACACACACTGACACACACACGCTGACACACACCAGACACACATACACTGACACACAGACACACACACACACACTGGCAAACACACACATACACACATACACAGAGACACACACACGCAGATACACACACTGACACACACACACTCACACACACACTGACACACACACACACTGACACACGGACAGACACACGCACACTGACACACGCACACTGACACACGCACACTGACACACGCACTCACACACACACCCTTACACACACACAGACACACACACACTGATACACACACACACAGACAAACACACACTGACACACACACAATGACACACACACTGACCCACACACACTGACTCACACACACACACACTGACTCACACACACACTGACACACACACACTGACACACACACACTGACACACACACTGACACACACACTGACACACACACAAACTGACACACACACACACTCACAAACACACACACACACTGACACACACACAGACACACACACACTGACACACACCCACTGACACACACACACACTGGCGCACACACACACTGACGCACACACACACTGATACACACACACTGACACATACACAGAACCACGCACACAGACACACACACACTGACACACACACACACACACAAACTCACAGACACACACACACTGACACACACACAGACACACACACACTGACACACAGACACTGACACACACAGATACACACACACAGACACAACCACACAGACACACACACACACTGACACACACAATCACACACACTCACCCACTGACACACACACAGACATACACACTGACACACAGACACACTGACACACTCACACACAGACACACACACACTGAGAGACACACAGACAAACACACACACACAGACACATACACACTGACACACACACACAATGATACACACACTGACACACACACTGACTCACACACACACACTGACTCACACAGACACTGACACACACACACTGACACACACACACTGACACACACACAAACTGATACACACACACTCACAAACACACACACACACTGACACACATACACACTGACACACACACTCACTGACACACACACAGACACACACACACTGACACACACCCACTTACACACACGCACACTGACGCACACACACACTGACGCACACACACACTGATACGACACACACACAGAACCATGCACACAGACACACACACACACTGATACAGACACAGACACACACACGAACTCACAGACACACACACACTGACACACACACAGACACACACACACTGACACACAGACACTGACACACACAGATACACAAACACAGACACACACACAGACACACACACATACACACACACAGACACACACACAGACACACACACACTGACACACACGCACTGACACACACACACAGACACACACACACTAATAAACACACACAGGCACACACACACAGACACACACACACGGACACACACACAGACACACACACACACTGACATACTCACACTGACATACACACACACACTGACACCCACACAGGCACACACACTGACACACACATACACACTGACACACATACACACTGACACACACACACACAGACACACACACACAAAAACACACACAGACACACACACACTCACTGACACACACACTGACGCACACACACACTGACGCACACGCACACTGACACACACGCACACTGACACACACACTGACACACACACTCACACACACACCCTTACACACACACACACACACTGAGACACACACACAGACAAACACACACTGACACACACACAATGACACACACACTGACCCACACACACTGACTCACACACACATACTGACTCACACACACACTTACACACACACACACTGACACACACACAGACACACACACACACACACAGACACACACACACTCACTGACACACACACTGACGCACACACACACTGACACACACACACACAGACACACATACACTGACACACAGACACACACACACACTGGCAAACACACACATACACACATACACAGAGACACACACACGCAGATACACACACTGACACACACACACTCACGCACACACTGACACACACACACACTGACACACGGACAGACACACGCACACTGACACACACATACACACTGACACACATACACACTGACACACACACACACAGACACACACACACAAAAACACACACAGACACACACACACTCACTGACACACACACTGACGCACACACACACTGACGCACACGCACACTGACACACACGCACACTGACACACACACTGACACACACACTCACACACACACCCTTACACACACACACACACACTGAGACACACACACAGACAAACACACACTGACACACACACAATGACACACACACTGACCCACACACACTGACTCACACACACACACTGACTCACACACACACTTACACACACACACACTGACACACACACAGACACACACACACACACAGACACACACACACTCACTGACACACACACTGACGCACACACACACTGACACACACACACACAGACACACATACACTGACACACAGACACACACACACACTGGCAAACACACACATACACACATACACAGAGACACACACACGCAGATACACACACTGACACACACACACTCACGCACACACTGACACACACACACACTGACACACGGACAGACACACGCACACTGACACACACACACTCACACACACACTCACACACACACCCTTACACACACACAGACACACACACACAGACACACACACACTGAGACACACACACAGACACACACACGCAGACAAACACACGCAGACAAACACACACTGACACACACACACTGACACACACACAATGACACACACACTGACCCACACACACTGACTCACACACACTGACACACACACTGACACACACACAAACTGACACACACACACACACACTGACACATACACAAACTGACACACACACACTCACAAACACACACACTCACAAACACACACACACACTGACACACACACACACTGACACACACACACAGACACACACACACAGACACACACACACTGACACACACCCACTGACACACACACACACTGGCGCACACACACACTGACGCACACACACACTGATACACACACACTGACACATACACAGAACCACGCACACAGACACACACACACTGACACAGACACAGACACACACACACACTGACACACACACAGACACACACACACTGACACACAGACACTGACACACACAGATACACACACACAGACACAACCACACAGACACACACACACACTGACACACACACACAGACACACACACTCACACACACACTCACTGACACACAGACACAGACGCACACACACACTGACACACATACAGACACGCACACACTGACACACACAAACACTGACACACACAATCACACACACTCACCCACTGACACACACACAGACATACACACTGACACACAGACACACTGACACACTCACACACAGACACACACACACTGAGAGACACACAGACAAACACACACACACAGACACATACACACTCACACACACACAATGATACACACACTGACACACACACTGACTCACACACACGCGCTGACACACACACAGACACAACCACACACACACAGATACACACACACACACACAGACACACACACTGACACACAGACACAGACACACACACAGGCACACACACTGACACACACACACACTGACACACACACAGGCACACCCACTGACACACACATACACACTGACACACACAGACACACACACACAGACACACACACACTCACTGACACACACACTGACGCACACACACACTGACACACAGACACACACACACACACACACACACACACACACTGGCACACACACACATACACACATACACACAGACACACACACGCAGATACACACACTGGCACACACACACTCACACACACACACACACTGACACGTGGACAGACACATGCACACTGACACACACACACTCACACACACACACTCACACACACACAGACACACCCACACTGACACACACACTCACACACACACCCTTACACACACACAGACACACACACACAGACAAACACACACTGACACACACACAATGACACACACACTGACCCACACACACTGACTCACACACACAGACTGACTCACACAGACACTGACACACACACACAGACACACACACTGACACACACACACTGACACACACACAAACTGATACACACACACTCACAAACACACACACACACACACACTGACACACATACACACTGACACACACACTCACTGACACACACACAGACACACACACACTGACACACACCCACTTACACACACGCACACTGACGCACACACACACTGACGCGCACACACACTGATACGACACACACACAGAACCATGCACACAGACACACACACACACTGATACAGACACAGACACACACACGAACTCACAGACACACACACACTGACACACACACACTGACACACAGACACTGACACACAGACACTGACACACACAGATACACACACACAGACACACACACACACACAGACACACACACAGACACACACACAGACACACACACACACACACACACACACACACACACAGACACACACGCACTGACACACACGCACTGACACACACACACAGACACACACACACTAATAAACACACACAGGCACACACACAGACACACACACACACGGACACACACACAGACACACACACACACTGACATACACACACACACTGACACCCACACAGGCACACACACTGACACACACATACACACTGACACACACACACACAGACACACACACACAAAAACACACACAGACACACACACACTCACTGACACACACACTGACGCACACACACACTGACACACACACTGACACACACACACGCTGACACACACACAGACACACATACACTGACACACAGACACACACACACACACACTGGCACACACACACATACACACAGACACACACACGCAGATACACACACTGGCACACACACACTCACACACACACTGACACACACACACTGACACACGGACAGACACACGCACACTGACACACACACTGACACACACACTCACACACACACCCTTACACACAGACACACACACACTGAGACACACACACAGACAAACACACAATGAGACACACACAATGACACACACACTGACCCACACACACTGACTCACACACACACACTGACACACACACACAGACACACACACTGACACACACACAAACTGACACACACACAGACACACATACACACTGACACACACAAACACTGACACACACACACTGACACACACCCACTTACACACACACACACACTGACGCACACACACACTGACGCCCACACACACTGATACGACACACACAGAACCATGCACACAGACACAGACACACACACAAACTCACAGACACACACACACTGACACACACACAGACACACAGACACTGACACACACAGATACACAAACACAGACACACACACACACGCACTGACACACACGCACTGACACACACACACAGACACACACACACTAATAAACACACACAGGCACACACACAGACACACACACACACGGACACACACACAGACACACACACACACTGACATACTCACACTGACATACACACACACACTGACACACACACATACACTGACACACACACACCGACACACACAGACACACACGCACAGACACACACACACACACAGACACACATACACAAACACACACAGACACACACACACTGAAACACAAATACACACACACACACACACACACACACACACACACACACACACACACACACACACAATTTTAACTTGAAATAACTTGGTCCAAATATTATTGGAACTCATGACACAGGAAAAATTGTGAGATTGTCCAAAACGTTATTCTGCTTCTGAAGATATTGTACTCACACAAGCTGCTAACAATGGGATTTCATCCTGGGAGAGTTTGGATTTGGCTGAATTCCCTTTGCTTTAGGCAGTGAGTAGATTCCAGTGAATTCTGGTTAGGGATCATCCAAAGGGTAGCCCGGTGGTTAGCAATGCTGCCTCACAGCACCAGGGACTTGGGTTCGATTCCAGCCTTGGGTGACTGTCTGTGTGGAGTTTGCACATTCTCCCCTTTCCTGTGTGAACTTCTAATGGGTGATCCAGTTTCCTACCACAAACTGTGTAGGTTCGGTGGATTGGTCATGCTAAATTGTCTGTAGTGTTCAGGGATTTCTCGTTTATGTGCATTAGTCAGGGGTAAATATAGGGAAATGGGTTGGGAAGGTTGGTATGGACGTGTTGGTTTGAAGGGCCAGTTTCAACACTGCAGGGATTCCATAAAAATAAGAATGATAACGATGACTGTAGATTTTTTTTAGCTCGCACACATTGTTGTGATGAGGAACAATGAAGGAGAGAGAGTGCAATAGGCCATTCCTTCTCAGGCAGATTACATTTTCTCCCTCTCTGAGTTGAATCACACAGTAATGTCATCCTCTCCCAAACTGGACCATGTGAGGTCTCCTTGTACATTGTCCAAACTATGTCTCCATCACATTCTCTGTTCCATGTAGGTGCATCATTGCTGCTGTCATACACAGAGCCATACCCTTAGCAGAAAATGGTCTTGGTCAATTTGAAATATGTTTACATGGCCCTGCTTCATTAAAAAATAAAGTGTTTAATTTATTCAGAATACCTGTGTTAAAATGAATGCATTTTTTCAAGAAATACAGAAATTGCTGGAAAAGCACGCCAGGTCTGTCAGCATCCAGATGCCTTTTACATGCTGTAGTTGTATCAGCCTCCATCACTTCCTCTGGCAGCTCATTCCATACGCACACCACCCTCTGTGTGAAATGGGGCCCTTTAGGCCTCATCAAAACTTTTCCCCTCTCACTTCAAACAATCCTCTATATTTCTTGACACCCCTAACCTGGGGAAAAACCCCTGATTACTCACCCTACCCGTGACCATTTTGATTTTATAAACCCTTTACTGCTGCGAAATGTGACCCCAATCAACACGACTGGCTGTTCTTTCATCCTGCGCCTAAATTCTGAAATGCAATACTGACACCTCTTCCTTCTCCATCAAGTCACAGTTCTCAATCCATTTGAATCAGTTTGTTCAGATGTATCCTGAGAAACTTCTGTGGGCTTTACACCTGGACCTTTGTGCCCGGAGGTAGGGACACTAGCACCAATCAGCAATACCCATAAAGCTGTAACAGTATTGTCCTGTGTGTTTGCACATCAGACTGTTCTGACATGCTGGGACATACCTCTGCAAGAGGCAGGACTTGAATCCAGGCCTTCTAGCCCAGAGATAGGAACAATACCACACAAGTTCAGGAATTGGAATCAAATCCAGAGCACTGACTGAGTGGCAGGGACACTACCCACTGCACTACCATACACAGATTTTGGGACATATTTTAGTGCTCGCTTTCAGCTCAGTATGGATTTATTATAATCAGAACTGAAAAATGTGTTGCTGGTAAACCACAGCAGGTCAGGCAGCATCCAAGGAGCAGGAGAATCGACGTTTCGGGCATAAGCCCTTCTTCAGGAATGAGGCTGGTGTGCCAAGCAGGCTAAGATAAAAGGTAGGGAGGAGGGACTTGGGAGAGGGGCATTGGGAATGCGATAGGTGGAAGGAGGTTAAGGTGAGGGTGATAGGGCGGAGAGGGGGTGGGGTGGAGATGTCGGGAAGAGGATTGCAGGTCAAGAAGGTGTTGCTGAATCTGAGGGTTGGGACTGAGATAAGGTGGGTTGAGGGGAAATGAGGAAGCTGGAGAAATCCGCATTCATCCCTTGTGGTTGGAGGGTTCATAGGTGGAAGATGAGGTGCTCTTCCTCCAGGCATCTTGTTGCCATGGTCTGGCGATGGAGGAGGCCAAGGACCTGCATGTCCTTGGCGGAGTGGGAGGGGGAGTTAAAGTGTTGAGCCACGGGGCAGTTGGGTTGGTTGGTCCGGGTGTCCCAGAGGTGTTCTCTGAAACGTTCCGCAAATAGGCGGTCTGTCTCCCAATGTAGAGGAGGCCACATTGGGTGCAGCGGATGCAGTAAATGATGTGTGTGGGGCTGCATGTGAATTTGTGACGGATATGGAAGGATCCCTTGGGGCCTTGGAGGGAAGTGAGGGGGGAGGGGTGGGTGCAAGTTTTGCATTTCTTGCGGTTGCAGGGGAATTTGCCGGGAGTGGAGGTTGGGTTGGTGGGGCGTGTGGACCTGACGAGGGAGGGGGGATGGAGTGGTTTTTCCAGAACGCTGATAGTGGAGGGGAGGGAAATATATCCCTGGTGGTGGGGTCCCTTTGGAGCTGGCGAAAATGACGAAGGTTGATCCAATGTATCCGGAGGTTGGTGGGGTGGTATGTGAGGACTAATGGGGTTCTGTTCTGGAGGTGATTGGAGGCGCGGGGTTCAAGGGCGGAGGTGCGGGAAGTGGAGGAGATGTGGTGGAGAGTATCGTCAACTACGGCTGAGGGGAAGTTGCGGTCTTTGAAGAAGGAGGCCATCTGGGTTCTTCGGTATTGGAACTGGTCCTCCTGGGAGCAGTTGCAGCCCAGGCGAAGGAATTGGGAATATGGGATGGAGCGTTTACAGGGGCCAGGGTGGGCGGAGGTGTAATCTAGGTTACTGTGGGAGTCGGTCGGTTTATAGAAAATGTCCGTGTTGAGTCGGTCGCCCGAGATAGAAATGGAGAGGTCTAGGAAGGGGAGGGAGGATTCTGCGACAGTCCAGGTGAATTTGAGGTGGAAGGTGTTAGTAAAGTAGATGAACTGTTCAACTGCCTCGTGGGAGCACGATGTAGCGCTGATACAGTCATCGATGTAGTGGAGGAAAAGGTGTGGTGTGGTGCCAGTGTAGCTGCGATAGGCCAATGTACGGCCTAATACCCTTACCTTGACCTTCTTCCAACTATCACTTTCCCAATGCCCCTCCCCCAAGTCCCTCCTCCCTACCTTTTATCTTAGCCTGCTTGGCACACCAGCCTCATTCCTGAAGACGGGCTTATGCTCGAAACGTCGATTCTCATGCTCATTCGATGCTGCCTGACCTGCTGCGCTTTTCCAGCAACATATTTTTCAGCTCTGATCTCCAGCATCTGCCATCCTCACTTTCTCCTATTTATTATAATCAGGTTACCATTACTGAGTTACAAGAAAACACTTTATATTTTTAACCAAATGTAATATATTTGTCTCAACTCTAGGATATTGAGTGTATGTGCTATGCTATCGAAATTAACTGTGAACGGCTTCAATTGCTATTATCTGTTGTCTGCAATATTAGGGAAAGAAATCCTGCAGACACACTCTGCCCAATGAAGGGTCTCAAATGGATATTTATTAGTGAACACCAGAGACGAAGAAGAGCTTAATTTCTGGCCCCAAAGCACCGAGTGGTATTACCCACCTCGAAAGTGCGACTGCCCACTTCCTAAAGGCATGAAATGATAACTGTCCAGCCTCTCCTCCCCACTGACTGTGTCTGCAATCCGTCCCTCCTCCCCCAAACCACACAAGGCTACCCAAACTCAGGGTCTTTGTGAAACTCAAGGCCGGAGTGTGCAGGCCTTCTGGAGAGGGGTGGGCACTTTAAAATTGAAGGGGAAGGGTGAGGTGGCAGTAATATCACACACTGGGCTGAGGGGTAGCAGATGGAGTTTAGTTTGGATTAATGCGAGGTATTGGATTTGGTAAATCAAACAAGAGCAGGACCTATACCATTAAAAGTAGATCCTTTGGCAGTGTTGTAGAACAGAGACCTAGGCCATCATGTATAATTCTTTAAAATTTGCATCTCATATAGATCGTGTGGTTAAGAAAGTGTATAACACACTTGTCTTCATTGGTCAGACCTTTGAGTATCGGAATTGGGATGTCATGTTGTGGTTGTACAGGACATTGGTGAGACCCCTTCTGGAATACTGTGTCCAGTCTGGTCACCCTGCCCGTTCTCCCTCTGAGTGAAAAAGCTGCCGCTTAGGTCACTTTTAAATGTTTCCCCTCTCACCTTAAGCCTATGTCCTCTAGTTTTGGAGCCCCCGTACCCTTAGAAAACACCTTGACTATTCACTTTGATATTATTGACCTTGATATTATTAAACTGGAGAGGATTGAGAAGAGATTAACCTAGATGTGGCTGGGAAAGGAGGGAGTGAGCTACAAGGAGAGGCTGGATAGGCTGGGACTTTTTTTCATTGGAGAGTATGAGATGAAGGGGTAACTTCACAGAAGTTTACAAAATCGTGAGGGGTACAGATAAGCAGAAAGGATGATGTCTTTTCCCTCGAGTTGGGGATTCAAAACTGAGGGATATTTTAAGATGCGAGGAAAAATGATTCACAAATGTCATGAGAGGTAATTATTTTAGACAGAGTCTGGCTTGTGTGTGGAATGAACTTCCAGAGGAAGTGGTGAAAGCAGGGACAGCTACAATGTTTAAAGGACATTTAGATCAGTACATGGATAAGACATCAGTTGGGATGGTGCGGTGAGCAGCTGCCCTCTCCCTCCCAATCTCTGAATGAATCTCTGTTGGTTTTCACCCTCTGCCAATGCTGGTGCAGTGGCGTGGGGAGGCCAGCAGAGGGTGGCATTGCATCACTTTAAGCAACACAGAGACTGGCAGACCTGCCCCACACAGAGATACACAGATACACACACGTGAATTGTTAGGACACGGCGTGAAGCTCATTTGGGAATTTAAACTAAACATAAGTTCGCCTCGTAAGTTAAAATACGAGTGACAGACCTACCAAAGTCCACTGTTTAAATAATAACATCAATTTATTTTTTCACGCTGAAAGTGAACGTTTTACATTATGTATTCACAACTCTGGGACCCTCTTTCTCTTAACTGCTTATTACCCGACTCCAGCTCTACAGCAATATACTGTGTCTGGGTCTGCCATCCTCTCATATCACAGGAGCTAGGCAGCTCTCAGTTCAGAACAGCATTCCTCTCTCTTAAAGGTACAGTACACACTTTCAACTTCATCACATTATACCCTGATGAATATCGATAAGTGGGACCTATCCGGATTTCACTTGCTTTGTGGTTTGTCAATATTTCATCTACTCTGTCTTGTATGTGTCAGGAGTTTTGTTGCTCCATTGATAGTACGTCATTATTCGACTCTGTCCGTGGGAATATATCAGTATTTCACTTGCTCACACTCGCGAGTGTGAGGCAGGATTTCAGTTGTTTCATGGGGACTGTGATGCTATAACAATCTCAATGTTTGTAAATGGCACCGAACCTGGAAGAACTCTGAAGTCTATGGAGGACAGTGTGGCGCTCTAACAGGACAGTGATACGTTGGTGTAGTGTTCAGGTGTCAGGCAGGTGGGAATGAGTGCAGAGATGTGTGAGGTGATGGACTGTGGTAGGAAAGACATTGAAAGGCAGTTTATAAAGGGAGTGCACGAGCAGAGAGCGCTGGGTGTATATGAGCATAGTTTGTTGAAGATGTCAGGACAAGTCGGAGAGCAGTAAATCTCACAGATTAGTTTCAGTGTCTGAGCTGTTTACAGGGGGAGGTGTAGGAGGGAGTCGCGGTGCTCCCTTCCTGGGAGGTGGTGGTGACGATGTGTTGTGAGCCCACCCTCCTGCCCACCGAGACCGTGGGGAATCCATTTGTACCAGCTCGACACAAAAGGGAGATGGCATCAGGGCCATGGCTTCTAAGTTGTGCCGGGGGAAAACGGAGCTGCCAGTGGGTTTAAAGTGAGAATTGCCCTTCACTGAACATTGCTCCTTACTCGGTCGGTGGGACGTGGATGTTTCAGAATCTCCACTCGAGGTGTCCTTGACCTCTCCGGCTCGTACCAGGGTCCTCCCACATGGCGGGGGGAGGGTGTGAGGGAAAGGATACCGGGCACTTCACCACCCGGCTTGGCCCTTTCTGTCCTATTCCAGGCTGTTTCTCCTGGAATGGGAGAAGGGGAGGGAGGGAGGGAGTGTGGCCCTGCTGTTAGTGCTGGAGGAGGTGGGGAACAAGGTCATGGTGAGGGGTCTGGGGGGATTCAGTCCACAGTGTTGTATTCATGCAATGTTATTAGTGTAGGGGGGTAAAGCGGAGGGAGTGGGAGAGAGAGAGAGAGAGAGACAGAGACAGAGACAGTCAGAGACAGACAGAGCCAGAGATATAGACAGAGAGAGAGAGAAGGTGCTGTTTGCAGCAGTGAGAGTGGTGGACCATGAGCCTTGTTCGGGGTTGGTGCTATAACAGATATACAGTGAGTGTGAGGGAGCAGAGAGAATACAGTGACCTTTATCCTGACTGAGTGGGGATAGTTATCGATGTTTCTCCTGCATTGCTGGATATTTCTTCAGACCACAAATACTGCACTGAGCTGGGTGGTGAGCTCAGACCATGCTCAGTGGGTCTGGTGGTGTGGCCCCCTCTGGGAAGAGAATGGTCCCCTCTGTACTAGCCCATCAACCAGGACCTCCGTGCCACTGTCGATAAACCGTGGTGTAATTGTCCCTTATCTGCCATGCTCGGGGTAAACTGTGCAGGGCAGCTCCAAACTGAGAAAGCTCAACCCTGTGCCCTTTGGCATTTTAAAGATGGCACCAGTGCCAGGGATCACGGAATATCCAGGGCACCCGGGCGATGATGAATACCTCCAGCCATGATGGGTGGGAGAATCGGGCTGGTATCGAATGAGAGGGACACCATGGGGTGGGGTGGGTAGTTAATGAGTTGAGTTTGATAAGATAGCATCAGGCTACTAGCTCGGCCTAGTGCGGATGACCCCTCTGTCACAGTCAATGAAAATGGCACTGAGACAAATTATTGTTAGATTTAGCCCAATGAGTCAAAGACTCTGCTGACCCTACACCCAGATACAAAGCTGAAGAACAAATACTTATCCAAAACTCTGCACCATCTGTACACCAACAATATCATGTTCACCTATCACTCCTGGAAACACTGGCTTATGTTACAGGATGCTGTTCAATGTTTTCATTTCATCATTCTGAAACCTGGGAACCCATCCTCCCATAACCCTGTCTCTCAGTCTCCCCCTCTCTGTCTATTTCCCAAACCCCTCCTATTTGTTGTTGTTTAAACTCACTCTCCCGTTATCTCTCTCTGGCAATGATGTTTTCACCCAAAGCACCTTCCCCCCCCCCCCCCCCCACCTTCATGGCCCAATGGAGATTATGGAGCTGTAAATGGGTGGGAGCTGCACATCCTGTCACTTCCAGCCCGGGCTGCAAGTTTCCCCACACTGGGCAGGGATCTAACACAGTGTTACAGAGCAATGCACTGGGGGGATGCACACAGTCCTACATGCTGGGAGGGTAACTGGTCCTGGTTTACAGATCAATGCATTGGGGTGGTGTACACAGTGCTACATGCTGTGAGGGTTAGTGCTCCACTTTTACAGATTAATTCACGGTGATTACTGCACTGTTCCCTGTGCTGGTCAGACTAACTGGTTGAGGTTTGTAGATAATGTCCGTGAAGCTCCACATACTGGAAGGATATTTCTTTCAGGTTCACACATTAGTGCCCTGCGGAATTCTGCACAGCTCCCCGTGCTGGATAGATATCTAATCTGGGTTTATAGATCAATGCACTGCTGTGGTCTGCACAGCTCCCTGTATTCCTGTGTAGCAGCTTTGAAATGCTGAATGTTCCCTTCCATTTCCTATGTAACAGGTATGAGAGATTAAAAGATCTGCTCCAATCGCTGAGTAACAGCCTCCAATGGCCGAATGGCCTCATTCTGTTCCTGTTTAAAACTCTTGATGGGCTTAATAGCCTGCTTCAGTATCGGTGCAGTTGTGAATGGTGCTGAACATTTTGAAACCATCAGTGAATAGGCCCCTTCTGACTTTTTGATGGAGGGAAGGCCATTGATGCTGCAGCTGTTACTAGCCCACAGTGCCTCATGGGGCCAGTTTCCATGTGCTCAGTCCTTTAGAAGTATGTCCTCCTTCACAGGAGATTGTGCCACATCACACAGTGAGCAGTACGCCTAATATGATTTATCTCTCCATCCCGGAGGCTCGCAGTCTCATTCGTGATGAAGGTCTACTGCCCGAAACGGTGATTTTCCTGCTCCTCGGATGCTGCCTGACCTGCTATGATTTTCAAGCAACACACTAATCCTGAGTATGTCAAATATGGGGCTGAGACTTTCCCTCCACCAGGACTGTGTGCTGGCTGCTCCTACAGATACTGTCAGGGACAGATCCATCTGCGACAAGGAGTTTGGTGAGAATGTGTCCCCCAGTCTGGCTGTTGTGTGTTGAAGCCTGTCCCTGCTGAGGCAGCAGTGGACCTGTGGGGACACTCTTAGTGATGGACATTGAAGTCCCACACTCAGAGGATGGTCTGAGTCCTTATCACCCTCAGTGCTTCCTCTGATTTGTTTCCAAGAGGACTGGTGGTGGGCAGGAGATAACCATCCTCAGGCGATTTCCTTGACCATGATCTGTTACCTTGAGATTTCCTGGGTTCTGGAATCATGTTGGGGAATTGCAGGGTAACTCCTTCCCTGACTGTATCCCAGGGAGTCCCCACCACTGGTGGGTCTGTCCTGCTGTGGGACAGGATATGCCCAGGGATGGTGATGGGGCTTCATGAAACATGATGGGTGAGCACGGTGGCACAGTGGTTAGCACTGCTACCTCACAGCGCCAGAGACCCAGGTTCAATTCCAGCCTCGGGTGACTGATTGTGTGGAGTTTGCACATTGTCCCCGTGTCTGCGTGGGTTTTGTCTGGGTGCTCCGGTTTCCTCCCATAGTCCAAAGATGTGCGGGATAGATGAATTGGCCATGGGAAACTGTCCGTAGTGTTAGGTGAAGGGGTAAATGTAGGGGAATGGGTCTGAGTGGGTTGCGCTTCGGCGGGTCGGTGTGGACTTGTTGGGCAGAAGGGCCTGTTTCCAGGCTGTAAGTAATCGAATCTAATCTAAATTACCCATCAGGCCTGATATTGTGAGTATGACGGGAGGGCGGTGCCGGAAAAGCACAGCAGGTCAGGCAGCATCCGAGGAGCAGGGGATTCAACGTTTCGGGCATAATCCCTTCACCAGGAATGAGGCTTGTGGGCCGGGGAGCTGAGAGATAAATGGGAGATGGCGGGGCTGGGGCTGGTGCAGGAGGTGGGGCTGGGGCTGGGGCTGGGGTAATGGGGGTTGGGAATGTGATCGGGAGACGGAGGTGGGGGAGAGGTGATAGGTCAGAGAGGATGAGGGAAGGTCATGGACAGGTCAAGGAGTTTCCCGGAACGTTGTGTCCCCAACATTCTATAACTGACATTCCCCGGAACGTTCTGTCCCCAACATTCTATAACTGCCATTCCCCGGAACGTTCTGTCCCTGACATTCTATAACTGACATTCCCCGGAACGTTCTGTCCCCAACATTCTACAACTGCCATTCCCCGGAACGTTCTGTCCCCAACATTCTATAACTGCCATTCCCTGGAACGTTCTGTCCCTGACATTGTTTGTTAACGGCCGGACGTCAGTGAATTGAACAAATGATAAGATCCCGAGGGAAGAGATCCCGTTCCAGGGAGAAGGAGACACTGTTCCGAAGGCCCCTCAGGCAGTTCAAGGGGGGAATACGTTTTCCCCGCGTTTACATTTCTCCACAACTCAGGATCGACCACAATTTAGACCAAAATACAGGAATTCCCAAACTCCGTTTGTCTTCAGGAAACTGGGAGAGAATCCTTCAGGACAGCAACGTATTAGGAACTGGGAAGGAGTGACCTGTGTCTGCTCTCGAGTGATTGAGTGTGTGGGAATGTTCGAGAAACCATCTGTCCTTATGGATGTGTCTCTGTGTGTTTGGGGAGGGAGGGTTTCTTGTGGTTTATGTCACATTTTTGTCAGTAATTCCGACCTTCCCAATTGTTATTCCAGCTCCAATTATTTTAATAAATCCCTGAATACAGGGACACATTTGAAAATCTCACTGGGTCCCTGATCAAACGTGTCCCTTTGCCTCCAGGCTGATGGATAATGGGTTTGTTTTCCTTCCTCACAGTTAACGTAGTGACCATCTACGTCCTGCTTTATAAAGATTGTGGATTGTCTCCATGTGTCAGACGTTACCTGGGGGCCATGGCAGCGGCGGATCTCCTGGTCATTATCCTCGACCTGATCCTGAGACACATTCCCATTGTTTATTGGGAACAGTTTTATTTCCTGAGGGTCTCCGTCCCCGTGTGTAATATCCACGGGGTCCTGCTTTATGCAGCCACTGACTGCTCTGTCTGGTTCACCGTCACTTTCACCTTTGATCGGTTTGTGGCCATTTGTTGCCAGAAGCTGAAAAGTAAATATTGCAGAGAGAAAACGGCGGCTGTGGTTCTGGGAGCAGTGACTGTGCTGAGCTGTTTAAAGAACATTTTCTGGTATTTTATGCTCAAGGCTCGGTATCGGCTGATGAACCTCCCCTGGTTTTGTTATGTAACATTCGCTGTTCTATTGTCCAGTGTCTGGGTCACAATCGAGTTCCTCCACCACATTCTAACCCCGTGTGTCCCATTTCTCCTGATTCTGCTGCTCAATGTTCTCACCGTCAGACACATTTTAGTGACCAGCAGAGCCCGCAGGAGACTCCGCGCTCACACCAATGGGGACGCTCAGTCTGACACTGAAATGAGAAACCGAAAAAAATCCATCATTTTACTGTTTGTGATCTCGGCCAATTTCATCCTGTTATGGTCAATGTTAATGCTGTATTCTATATGGAGACGGATGTGGTATTTTGTGTATGGGTCTGTGGTTCTCCATGACTTTGTGCAGGAATTGGGCTTCATGCTGCAGCTCCTCAGTTGCTGCACAAACACCGCGATTTATGCCGTGACCCAGACTAAGTTCAGGCAGCAGCTGAAGAATGTGCTGAAATATCCCTTCACCCAAATCCATCCATCCATCAAATTCCCTCATTAATCAATCCATCCGGGATTTTCTCATTTCAGTTCAGTGTTTCAGTGATGGAGCAGCCTGTCGCTATGGTAACAGTCTGAGGATAGCGCTGGTTTGTCCATCCTTATCCCACAGGGGGGTAACAGGGAAACATTTCAATGTTTCTCACAACTCAGGGGCCACTGAGAAAAGGCACCGTCCCACTGACTGTATCCATCACTTCCATTTGTAACCAATAAAAATGTTGATTAAAGCGTGCCGAGCAGCAGAGTGACCGATGTTGTTGTGTGTCTTTGTGTTGGAGAAGCTGAGCTGGAGAGAGACAGACTCAGCCCCAAATCCTGGTCCTCAGGGAAGGGGAGGGCACCGCGCCCTGAGCTCAGGAGCTGGGTCTAACTCCCTCTGCCCCCCCCATTCCAACCTGGCCTCCCCATTTCCTCACCCCCACTTTTCCTCCTCAATTCTCTCCCTCTCTTCCTGAACACTGTCTCTTTCTCACCACCTCTCCCTTTCACTCTCCCTGGTCCCCTCTCAGACATCCCCCCCAACCCCGGTTTCTCCACCTGCCTCCACTATTCTTTCTGCCTCACTCTCCCCTCTCTCTCACACCCCCAACATGAATTTCTCCACCTGCCTCCATTCTTCTCTCTCCCCCTCACCCTCACTCTCTCTCTCTCCTGCCGTCTCTGTCTCCCTCCTGCAATTCCGTCTCTACCCCCATTTTCCCCGAACTCCTACATCCCGCATCTCTCTATCGTCTCACCCCCACCCCCCACACGCAGCCTCAACACCACCCCCAGTCTCTGGGTCAGAGTAAGAGGGAAGGACCAGGGAGATCGGACTATGTCAGATCTAGAGGAAGGGTGGGAGAGAGATTCAGTCAAAGAGAAACGATGGGAGGTGGGGAGAGAGAGAGAGAAACGGAATTCAGGGGATCGAGAGTAAGAGAAGGTGGAGAGAGAGTGAAGGAACAGGGAGAGAGAGAGCAAGAGAGAAATAGGGTGAGAGGGGGAGAGAGAGAGAGAGAGAGAGACAGGGGAAGAGATAATAAAGAGGGGCGAGAGAGAGGGGCGAGAGAGTGAGCGTGAGAGAGAGGGGAAAAGGGTGGAAGAGAGGGGGAGAGAGGGGAGAGAGAGCAGGGGAGAGAGAGTGGCCAGAGAGAGTGGGTAGAGAGAGTGCGGAGAGAGAAAGTGGGGGAGAGAAAGAGGGGAAGGAGAGAGAGGGGAGAGAGAAAGGGGAGAGAGCGCGGAGAGAGAGAGGGAAGAGAGAGCAGATAAAGGGAGAGGGAAATGAGCGAGAGGGGAGAGAGAGTGGGAGAGAGAGGAGGGAAGAAAGAGGAGGGGAGAGAGAGGGGGGACAGAGAGGAAGAAAGAGAGGAGGAAGGAGAGAGGAGGGGGAGAGTGGAGGGGACAGGAGGGCGTGAGAGAGGAGTGGGGGTAGAGAGAAGAGGGTAGAGAGAGGGGGTTAGAGAGAGGGTGAGGAGAGAGTGGGGTAGAGAAAGGAGCATAGAGGGAGGGGCATAGAGAGAGGGGGTAGAGAGAAGGGAGAAGACGGGGGGAGAAAGTGAGATGGGCAGAGAGAGGGCTGGGGAGAGAGACAGGGGAGGGAGAGGATGGGGGAGAGAGAGAGGCTGGGAGAGAGAGAGGGGAGGCCGAGGGAGTGGAGGGTGAGAGAGGGGGCGGGAGAGAGAGGGGGATGGAGAGTAAGATGGGAGGGAGAGTAAGAGGGGAGGGCGAGAGAGGGGATGGAGAGAGAGGGGAGGGACAGGGAGAGGGGAGGGAGAGTGAGAGGGGAGGGAGATTAAGGGGAGGGAGAGTGAGAGGGGATGGAGAGTGAGAGGGGAGGGCGAAAGAGGGGAGGGAGAGAGAGGGGAGTGGGTGAGAGGGGAGGAAGAGTGAGAGGGGAGAGAGAGTGAGAGGGGAGGGCAGGAGAGAGGAGAGGGAGAGAGAAAGGAGGGAGAGAGAGTGGAGGGGAAGGCGAGAGTGAGGGGAGGCGAAAGAGAGAGGGGAGGGCGAGATAGAGGGGAAGGCAGGGGTGAGGGTGAGAGGGGGAGGGCGAGAGAGGGGGAGGGAGAAAGAGAGCGGAGGGTGAGAGAGAGGGGAGGGAGAGTGAGAGGGGAGGGAGAGTAAGAGGGAAGGGAGAGTAAGGGAAGGGAGAGTGAGAGGGGAGGGAGAGTGAGAGGGGAGGGTGAGAGAGGGGAGGGAGAGTGAGAGAAGAGCGAGAAAGAGAGGGGAGAGAGAGTGAGAGGAGAGGGAGGGTGAGGGGGAGGGAGAGTAAGAGGGGAGGGAGAGTAAGAGGGGAGGGCGAGAGAGGGGTTGGAGAGAGAGGGGAGTGGGAGAGAGTGGAGGGAGAGTGACAGGGTAGGGAGAGTGAGAGGGGATGGAGAAAGAGAGGGGAGGGTGAGTAAGAGGGAAGAGAGTGTGAGAGGGGAGAGAGAGTGAGAGGGGAGGGCGAGAGAGGGGGAGGGCGAGAGGGGGGAGGGGAGGGCGACAGAGAGGGGAAGGACAGTGAGGGGGAGGGAGAGAGAGGGGAGGGAGAAAGAGAGGGGAGGGAGAGTGAGAGGGGAGGGAGAAAGAGAGGGGAGGGTGAGTAAGAGGGGAGGGAGAGTGAGAGGGGAGCGTGAGGGAGAGGCGATAGAGAGAGAGGGGGAGAGCGAGGGGGGAGGTCGGGGGAGGGCGAGAGAGGTGAGGAGAGGGCGAGAGAAAGGGGAAGGACAGTGAGGGGGAGGGTGAGTGAGGGGGAGGGAGAGTGAGAGGGGAGGGAGAGAGGGGAGGGCGATAGAGCAGATGGCAAGAGTGGGGAGGGCGAGAGAGGCGAGGGAGAGAGAGTGGAGGGAGAGTGAGAGGGGAGCGAGAGAGGGAGGGAGAGTGAGAGGAGAGGGTGAGATACAGGAGGGAGGGAGGAGGGAGGTAGAGAGTGGAGAGCGAGAGTGAGAGGGGAGAGAGGGGTTGGGATGGAGACGGGAAGGAGAGGGGGGAGAGTGAGAGGAGGGTGAGAGAGGGGAGGGTGAGTGAGAGGGGAGAGCGAGAGAATGGAGGGGAGGGTGAGAGAGATTGGAGGGAGAGTGAGAGGGGATGGAGAGAGGTGAGGGCCAGAGAGGGGAGGGTGGTAGAGCGGATGGTGAGAGTGGGGAGGGCGAGAGAGGGGAGGGCGAGAGAGGGGAGGGATAGTGAGAGGGGAAGGAGAGAGAGGAGAGGGAGAGTGAGAGGGGAAGGAGAGTGAGAGGGGAGGGAGAGTGAGAGGGGAAGAAGAGTGAGAGGGGAGGGAGAGTGAGAGGGGAAGAAGAGTGAGAGGGGAGGGAGAGAGAGGGGAGGGAGAGTGAGAGGGGAAGAAGAGTGAGAGGGGAGGGAGAGTGAGAGGGGAAGAAGAGTGAGAGGGGAGGGAGAGTGAGAGGGGAGGGAGAGTGAGAGGGGAGGGCGAGAGAGATGCAAGGAGAGAGAGAGGGGAGGGAGAGAGAGGGGAGGGAGAGAGAGGGGAAGGAGAGAGAGGAGAGGGAGAGTGAGAGGGGAAGAAGAGTGAGAGGGGAGGGAGAGTGAGAGGGGAAGAAGAGTGAGAGGGGAGGGAGAGTGAGAGGGGAGGGCGAGAGAGATGCAAGGAGAGAGAGAGGGGAGGGAGAGAGAGAGGGGAGGTCGACAGAGTGGAGGGAGAAAGAGAGGGATGAGAGAGTGAGAGGAGAGGGAGAGTGAGGGGGAGGCAGAGTAAGAGGGGAGGGAAAGTGAGAGGGGAGGGAGAGTGAGAGGGGAGGGAGAGAGAGGGGAAGGAGAGAGAGGAGAGGGAGAGTGAGAGGGGAAGGAGAGTGAGAGGGGAGGGAGAGTGAGAGGGGAGGGCGAGAGAGATGCAAGGAGAGAGAGAGGGGAGGGAGAGAGAGAGGGGAGGTCGACAGAGCGGAGGGAGAAAGAGAGGGATGAGAGAGTGAGAGGAGAGGGAGAGTGAGGGGGAGGCAGAGTAAGAGGGGAGGGAGAGTGAGAGGGGAGGGAGAGTGAGAGGGGAGGGAGAGAGGGGAGGGATGGAGACGGGCGGGAGAGAGAGAGGAGGAGGAGTGAGGGGAGGGTGATCAATGAGAGGGTGAGAGAGATGGAGGGAGAGTGAGAGGGAAGGGAGAGAGAGGGGAGGGAGGGTGAGATTGGAGGGCAAGAGCGAGGGGAGAGAGAGTGAGAGGGGAGGGCAAGAGAGGGGAGGGAGAGTGAGAGGGGAAGGAGAGTGAGAAGGGAGGGCGAGAGAGGGGAGGGATAATGAGCGGGAGAGTGAGAGATGGGTGGGAGGGAGACGGGTGGGAGACAGAGGGGAGGGAAAGTGAGAGGGGAGGGAGAGAGGGTAGGGATGGAGACAGGAGTGAGAGAGAGGGGAGGAAGAGTAAGGGGAGGGTGAGAGATGAGAGGGTGAGAGAGAGGGAGGGAGAGTGAGAGGGGAAGGACAGTGAGAGGGGAGGGCCAGAGCGAGGGGAGGGAGAGAGAGAGGCGAAGGAGAGAGAGGAGAGGGAGAGTGAGAGGGGAAGGAGAGTGAGAGATGGAGGGAAAGAGAGAGGGGAGGGCGAGAGAGATGGAGGGAGAGAGAGAGGGGAGGGAGAGAGAGGGGAGGGAGAGAGGGGAGGAATGGAGACGGTAGGGAGGGAGAGAGAGGGGAGGGAGAGAGAGGGGAGGGTGATCAATGAGAGGGTGAGAGAGAGGGATGGAGAGTGAGAGGGAAGGGAGACAGAGGGGAGGGAGGGTGAGATGGGAGGGCAAGAGCGAGGGGAGAGAGAGTGTGAGGGGAGGGAGATTGAGAGGGGAAGGACAGTGAGAGGGAAGGGCCAGAGCGAGGGGAGGGAGAGAGAGAGGCGAAGGAGAGAGAGGGGAGGGAGAGTGAGAGGGGAAGGAGAGTGAGAGATGGAGGGAAAGAGAGAGGGGAGGGAGAGAGAGGGGAGGGAGAGAGGGGAGGGAGCTTGAGAGGGGAAGGACAGTGAGAGGGGAGGGCCAGAGCGAGGGGAGGGAGAGAGAGAGGCGAAGGAGAGAGAGGAGAGGAGAGTGAGAGGGGAAGGAGAGTGAGAGGGGAGGGAGAGAGAGAGGGGAGGGAGAGAGAGAGGGGAGGGAGAGAGAGGGGAGGGAGAGAGAGGGGAGGGAGAGAGGGGAGGGATGGAGACGGTAGGGAGGGAGAGAGAGGGGAGGAGGAGTGAGGGGAGGGTGAGAAATGAGAGGGTGAGAGAGAGGGATGGAGAGTGAGAGGGAAGGGAGAGAGAAGGGAGGGAGATTGAGATGGGAGGGCAAGGGCGAGGGGAGGGAGAGTGAGACGGGAAGGAGAGTGAGGAGGGAGGGTGAGAGAGAGGAGGGAGAGTGAGTGGGGGAGGGGAGGGCCAGAGCGAGGGGAGGGAGTGAGAGGGGAGGGTGAAAGAGGGGAGGGAGAGAGAGTGGGGAGCGCGAGAGAGAGGGGGCGGAGAGTGTGAGGGGAAGGAGACTGAGAGGGGAGGAAGAGTGAGAGGAGAGGGCGAGAGAGGGGAGGGAGAGTGAGAGGGGAAGGAGAGTGAGAGATGGAGGGAAAGAGAGAGGGGAGGGAGAGAGAGGGGAGGGAGAGAGGGGAGGGAGCTTGAGAGGGGAAGGACAGTGAGAGGGGAGGGCCAGAGCGAGGGGAGGGAGAGAGAGAGGCGAAGGAGAGAGAGGAGAGGAGAGTGAGAGGGGAAGGAGAGTGAGAGGGGAGGGAGAGAGAGAGGGGAGGGAGAGAGAGAGGGGAAGGACAGTTAGAGGGAAGGGCCAGAGCGAGGGGAGGGAGAGAGAGAGGCGAAGGAGAGAGAGGGGAGGGAGAGTGAGAGGGGAAGGAGAGTGAGAGATGGAGGGAAAGAGAGAGGGGAGGGAGAGAGAGGGGAGGGAGAGAGGGGAGGGAGCTTGAGAGGGGAAGGACAGTGAGAGGGGAGGGCCAGAGCGAGGGGAGGGAGAGAGAGAGGCGAAGGAGAGAGAGGAGAGGAGAGTGAGAGAGGAAGGAGAGTGAGAGGGGAGGGAGAGAGAGAGGGGAGGGAGAGAGAGAGGGGAGGGAGAGAGAGGGGAGGGAGAGAGAGGGGAGGGAGTGAGGGGAGGGATGGAGACGGTAGGGAGGGAGAGAGAGGGGAGGAGGAGTGAGGGGAGGGTGAGAAATGAGAGGGTGAGAGAGAGGGATGGAGAGTGAGAGGGAAGGGAGAGAGAAGGGAGGGAGATTGAGATGGGAGGGCAAGGGCGAGGGGAGGGAGAGTGAGACGGGAAGGAGAGTGAGGAGGGAGGGTGAGAGAGAGGAGGGAGAGTGAGTGGGGGAGGGGAGGGCCAGAGCGAGGGGAGGGAGTGAGAGGGGAGGGTGAAAGAGGGGAGGGAGAGAGAGTGGGGAGCGCGAGAGAGAGGGGACGGAGAGTGTGAGGGGAAGGAGAGTGAGAGGGGAGGAAGAGTGAGAGGAGAGGGCGAGAGAGAGGGGAGGGCGAGAGAGAGGGAAGGGAGAGTGAGAGGGGAGGGAGAGAGGGTAGGGATGGAGACGGGAAGGACAGAGAGAGGAGGGAGAGTGAGGGGAGGGCGAGAGAGGAGAGGGTAAGAGAGAGGGTAGGGAGAGTGAGAGGGGAGGGAAAGTGAGAGGGGAGGGCGCGAGCAAGGGGAGAGCGAGAGAGGGGAGGGACACTGAGAGGGGAAGGAGAGTGAGAGGGGAGGGAGAGAGAGTAAGGGGAGGGAGAGTAAGGGGGAGGGAGAGTGAGAGGGGAGGGAGAGTGAGAGGGGAGGGCGAGAGCAAGGGGAGGGAGAGTAAGGGGGAGGGACAGTGAGAGGGGAAGGAGAGTGAGAGGGGAGGGAGAGTGAGTGGAGGGGAGGGCGAGAGAGAGGGGAGGGAGAGTGAGTGGGGAAGGAGAATGAGAGTGGAGGCAGAGAGAGGGGAGGGTGAGAGAGGGGAGGGTGAGAGAGGGAAGGGCAAGAGATGGGAGGGGGAGAGAAGGGAGGGCGAGAGAGAGAGAGGTGAGCGAGAGAGGGGGTTGAAAGAGAGGGGAGGGTGAGAGAGAGGGTAGGGAGAGTGAGAGGGGAGGGAGAGAGGGGAGGGATGGAGACGGGAGGGAGAGAGAGGGGAGGAAGAGTGAGGGGAGGGTGAGAGAGGGGAGGGCGAGAGATAGGGGAGGGCAAGAGCAATGGGAGGGAGAGTGAGAGGGGAGGGAGAATGAGAGGGGAGGGCGAGTGACACGGGAGGGATAGTGAGAGGGGAGAGTGAGAGAAGGGAGGGAGGGAGACGGGAGGGAGAGAGAGAGGAGGTAGAGTGAGAGGGAAGGGAGAGTGAGAGGGGAGGGCCAGAGCGAGGGGAGGGTGAGAGAGGGGAGGGCGAGAGAGGGGAGGGCGAGAGAGAGAGAGGTGAGCGAGAGAGGCGGTTGAAAGAGGGGGAGGGTGAGAGAGAGGGAGGGTGAGTGAGGGGGGAGGGCGAGTGACACGGGAGGGATAGTGAGAGGGGAGAATGAGAGAAGGGAGGGAGGGAGACGGGAGGGAGAGAGAGAGGAGGGAGAGTGAGAGGGGAGGGAGAGTGAGAGGGGAGGGAGAGTGAGAGGGGAGGGCCAGAGCGAGGGGAGGGTGAGAGAGAGGGGAGGGTGGGAGAGGGGAGGGCGAGAGATGGGAGGGTGAGAGAGAGGGAGGGAGAGAGAGGGGGAGGGTTAGAGAGGGGGATGGAGAGTGAGAAGGGAGGGCGAGAGAGGGGCGGGCGAGAGAGATGGGAGTGAATAGAGAGGGGAGGGCGAAAGAGGGCAGGGAGAGAGAGGGGAGGTAGAATGAGAGTGGAGGGAGAGTGACAGGGGAGGGAGAGAGATTGGAGGGCGAGAGAGAGGGGAAGGCGAGAGAGAGGGGAGGGCGAAAGAGAGAGGGGAGGGTGAGAGAGAGGGGAGGGTGAAAGAGAGAGGGGAGGGTGAGCGAGAGGGGAGGGTGAAAGAGAGAGGGGAGAGTGAGAGTGCGGAGTGCGAGAGAGCGGAGTGTGAGAGCGCGGAGGATGAGAGAGGGGAGGGCGAGACAGAGGGGTGAACGAGAGAGGGGGTGAGAGAGAGGGGAGGGCGAGAGAGATATGGGAGTGCGAGAGAGAGGGGAGGGCAAGAGAGAGCGACAGGGAGAGAGAGAGGGGAGGGCGAGAGAAGGCGACAGGGAGAGAGATGAGAGAGAAAAGGGTGCAAGAGCGTGATTGAGAGGGTATGAGAGATCGAATGAGGGAGAGAGTTTACGAGAGAGATGGGGGAGCAAGGGGGAAGACTGAGAGAGAGGGAGGGGATAATTGAGTGACAGAGACAAGAGACAGAGAGACAGAGAGAGGTGGGGTGGGAGAGAGAGGGGTGTAGAGAGAGACAGAGAGAGGGGAGTAGAGAGAGAGAGGGAGGGGGATAGAGAGAGGGAGAGAGGGGACAGATACGAGAGAGAGTGTCTGACAGAGAGAGAGAAAGAGAGACAGTGAGCGAGCAAGAGAGATGGTTGAGAGAGAGAGAGAGAGAGAGAGAAGGGGCGGGATAGAGAGAGAGAGAGAGAGAGGACTGCAGAGAAAGAGAGGTGGGAGAGTGAGAGAGAGAGGCTGTGAGAGAGAGAGTGAGAGAAGGGAGAGCAAGATAGAGAGACGGGCCAAGTGAGAGGTAGAGAGTTGAGAGAGGGGCGAAAGAGAGAGAGGTCGCAAGAGACGGAGGGAAGGCCGAGAGAGACAAAGACAGACCGAGACAGAGGGGTGAGAGATGAAGAGAGGGTGCGAGAGCGATGAGGCAAGAGCGAACGGGGGAGAGAGGTGGCGAGAGAGAAAGAGAGAGGCAAGAGAGAGAAGCAAGAGAGAGGGGCGAGAGAGAGAGCGAAACTGATGGGAGAAAGACAAGAGCGAGACAGATTGAGAGAGGAGAGAGAGGCGGGTGATAGAGGGAGGGATAGAGAGAGAGAGGGAGAGAGTGACTGAGAGTGGGGTGAGACAAGGGTAAGAAAGAGTGAAAAAGAGAGAGAGAGAAAACGAGACAGAGAGGGAGAGAGGTGAGAGTGAGAGAGCAAGAGAAAGGACAAAGCAAGGGTGGGAGAGAGGGAGAGTGTATATGGAAGAGAGGGTGAGGGAGAGAGGGAGAGAATGAGTGAGAGAGAGCAAGAGAGGGACGACAGAGGGGCGAGAGAGGTGCGACAGAGAGAGAAAGGGGAGAGAGAGGAGTGAGAGAGAGAGTGAAAGAGGAGAGAGGGGGAGAGAGAGGGACAGAAACTGCGAGGGGGAATAGAGAGAGGGATAGAGAGAGAGCACAAGCGAGCGAGGGAGACCAAGCGAGTGAAAGAGAGACGGGGAGAGCGAGAGAGAGGAGGACAGAGAGAGAGAGATGGGGACAAGCGAGAGACAGAGTAATGAGAGAGAGGGGTGCAAGAGAGAGAGGAGCTGGGGGGGGGGGAGGACTGAGAGAGAGAGAGAGAGAGACGGAGAGAGAGAGCAACAGACAGACAGAGAGAGAGAGAGAAAGAGCAAGAGTGAGAGAGAAGAGTTGAAAGAGGGAGGGAGGGCAGAGAGAGGGAGACAGAGACACAGACAGACAGACAGAGCACAAGCAATAGAGAGAGAGCACAAGTGAGAGAGAGCGAGCAAGAGAGAGTGAGATGAGACAGAGAGGGAGGCAAGAGAGAGGGAGAGAAGGAGGGAGAGAGAGACCGTGAGAGCGTAAGGGAGGGTGAGAGGGTGAGAAAGCGCGAGCGAGATGAAGAGAGCGAGAGGAAGAGTGAGAGAGAGAGAGGGGGCAAAGAGAGGGATAGAGATAGAGCGGGAGAGAGAGAGAGGAAGAACAAGAGAGAGAGGATGCGAGCGAGGGACAGAGGGATGAGAGAGAGAGAGGGCACAAGAGCGAGACAGAGGCAGTGAGAAAGGGAGGGAGAGCTGAGAGAGCTGAGAGAGACAGAGAGACAGACGGTGTGAGAGAGATAGAGGGGGCGAGAGAGAGATAGAGGGATGAGAGAGAGGGAGAGAGGGGCAAAAGACACAGACAGACGCAGCAAGAAAGGGAGGGAGAGCTGAGAGAGCAAGAGAGTCCGGGAGACAAAGAGACAAAGTGAGAGAGAAAGAGGGGCGGTGGGGGGGGGGGGGAGGCAAGAGGGGGATGGAGAGGGGGAGGGAGCGGGAAGGGGGCAAGCGAGATGGCAGAGATAGAGGGCAAAGAGAGTGGGGGAGAGAGAGGGGGAGAGAGGGGAGAGAGAGGGGAAAGAAAGAGGGGGAGATTGGGTAGAGAGAGTGGGGGAGAGAGGGGGAGAGAGAGGGTGAGAGAGAGGGGAGAGAACGGGTGTAGAGCGGGAGTGAGATTTTGGGGAGAGGGTGGGAGAGACAAGGAAATAGAGGGGGGAGAGAGAGGGGAGGAGAAGGGGGAGAGAGAAGGGGAGAGAGGGGTGAAAGAGAGGGGGAGAGAGAGACGGGGAGAGGGAAGGGGAGAGAGAGGGGAGAGAAAGGGTGTAGAGAGGGAGTGAGAGTTTGGGGAGAGAGTGGGGGAGCGACAGGGAGAGAGTGGGAGAGAGAGAGGGGAGGAGAGAGATAGGCGTGAGAGAGCGAGGGTGAGAAAGAGACAGAGTGAGTGAGAAAGAGAGCGTGGGTGAGAGAGAGGAGGGTGAGAGAGGGGTTGGGGGTGAGAGGGGTTATGAGAGAGAAGGGGTGAGAGACAGAGGGGGTGGGACAGAGAGAGAGAGAGAGACAGTGTGGTGAGAGAGTGACATGGGAGACAGAGAGGGTGAGAGCGAGAGAAAGAGAAGGTAAGAGAGAGAGAGGGGTGAGAAAGAGGGAGAGTGAGTGAAACAGAGAGAGTGTAAGTGAGACAGAAAGAGCGTGAGTGAGAAAGAGAGAGCTGGTGAGAGAGAGGAGTTTGAGAGAGAGGGGGGGTGGGGGTGAGACGGGGATGAGAGATAATGGGTGATGGAGAGAGTGAAAGTGGGGAGGGGGAATAGGGAGAGTGGAGTGAGAAGGAGAGGGTGTGAGAGAGAGTGGGGTGAGCGAGAGGGGTGAGCGAGAGGGGTGAGAGGGGGAGGAGTTAGAGAGAGAGCGCGGGGTAAGAGAGAAAGGGTGTGAGAGGCGATGAGAGAGAGGGGTGAGAGTGAGGGCGTGAGAGACTGAGGGTGTGAGAGAGTGAGGGGCTGAGAGAGTGAGGGGGTTTGAGAGAAGGGTGGTGAAAGAGAGAGAGGCAGTGAGAGAGAGGGAGTGTGAGAGAGAGGGGTGTGAGAGTGAAGGGTGAGAGAGAGGTTGAGAGAGAGGGGGTGAGAGAGAGAGGTGGGTTGAGAGAGAGGGAGGGTGGGGGTGAGAGAGAGAGGGATGAGAGAGAGAGAAGGTTGAGAGAGAGGGGTGGGAGAGAGCGGTGAGAGAGAAGAAGGGGTGAGAGAGTGACAGGGTGGAAGAGAGGGGTGGTGGGAGAGAGGGAATGAGAGAGAGCTGGGTGAGAGGTCGGTGAGAGGGAGAGGTGGGAGTGAGTGACAGCGAGGAGGTGGGGGAGAGAGAGGGGGAGAGAGAGGGAGGGTGAGAGAGAGAGATGGATGTGAGAGAGAGCGAGGGGTTGAGAGAGAAGGGAAGAGACTGAGGGGGTGAGAGAGTGAGGGGATGAGAGATTGAGGGGGGTTGAGAGAGCAGGTGGTGAGAGAGAGGGGTGTGAGAGAGAGAGGCTTGACAGAGAGGGGTTGAGAGAGAAAGAGAGGGGTGAGAGAGAGTGTGAGAGAGAGTGATGAGAGAGAGGGGGGTTGAGAGACAAAGAGAGGGGTGAGAGAGAGAGGGGAAGAGAGAGAGAGGGATTGGTGAGGGGGTGAGAGAGTGAGGGGATGAGAGAGTGAGGGGGGTTGAGCGAGAGGGTGGGGGGTCAGAGAGAGAGGGGTGAGAGAGAGCGGGGTCGAGAGGGAGGGGTTGAGAGAGAGAGAAGGGGGTGAGAGAGAGTGAGGGGTTGAGAGAGTGGTGTGAGAGAGGGGGCCGAGAAAGGAGGGGAGAGAGGAGGGGAGAGCGCGGGAGAGGGGGCAGAGGGAGTGAGAGGGGGCAGGATTGGGGGCAGAGAGAGAGGGCGCAGAGAGGGGGGAGAGAGATGGGGAAGAGAGAGGGGGAGAGAAGGGTGAGAGAGAGGGGAAGAGAGAGGGGGAGAGAGGGGGAGAGAGATGGGGAGAAGAGGAGGAGAGAATGGAGGAGATGGGGAGAGGGAGAGAGAGGGGGAGAGAGGGGGTGAGAGAGAGTTGTTGAGAGAGAGGGTGTGAGAGAGAGGAAGTCAGAAAGAGCGGGTGAGAAACAGGGGTGTGAGAGAGAGAAGGGGTGTGAGAGAGAAGGGGTGTGAGACAGAGGGAGTGGGAGAGAGAGGGAGATGTCGGCTAAGAGAGAGAGAGAGTGGGGTGAGAGAGTGAGATGGGAGTGATAGAAAGAGGGTGTGAAAAACAGGGGGAGAGAGGGTGTAGAGAGTGGGGTCAAGAGAGGGGGTAGAGAGAGGGGAGAGAGAGAAGGGAGAGAGTGTGGGAGAGAGGGGGGGTGAGAGAGAGGGGGTGAGAGAGAGTGGGTGAGAAAGAGAGAGAATGTGAAAAAGAGAGAGTGGGAGAGAGAGAGGTGTTGAGAGAGAAGGGTGGGTGAGGGGATGAAAGAGAGAGAGTGAGAGAAAAAGAGAGAGAGTGAGAGAAAAAGAGAGAGAGTGTTGAGAAAGAGAGAGTGTGAGTGAGAAAGAGAGAGCAGGTGAGAGAGAGGGGGTGAGAGAGGGGTGTGGGGTGAGAGGGGGTGAGAGACAGAGGGGGTTGGACAGAGAGAGAGAAACTGTGGTGAGAGAGAGAGGGTGAGAGAGTGAGATGGGAGTTAGAGGGGATGTGAGATAGGGCTAAGAGAGAGAGGGAGTGAGAGACAGGGAGTGTGAGAGAGCGGGGTGAGAGAGCGAGGGGTGAGAGAGAGAGAGAGGGATGAGAGAGAGAGGATTGAGTGAGAGGGAGGTGGGAGAGAGTGGGGTGTGAGAGAGAGAGGGATGAGAGGGTGAGAAGGTGGAAGGGAGGGGCTGTGAGATAGAAGGGGGTGTGAGAGAGAGAGGGGGTGAGAGACAGTGGGTGTGAGAGAGACGGGGATGTGAAAGAGAGTGAAGGAGATGGGGAGAGAGGGGGTGAGAGAGAGGGGGAGAGAGGGGTAGGGAGAGGGGGAGAGAGGGGGGTGAGAGAGAGTTGGTGAGAGAGATTTGTTGAGAGAGAGGGTTGTGAGAAAGGGGGGTGAGAAACAGGGGTGTGGGAGAGAGAAGGGGTGTGAGAGATAAGGGGTGTGAGACAGAGGGGGTGGGAGAGAGAGAGAGATGACGGTTAAGTAAGAGAGAGAGTGGGGTGAGAGAGTGGGGGTGTGAGACACAGGGGGAGAGAGGGAGTAAAGAGTGGGGTGCAAGAGAGGGAGGGGAGGGAGAGAGTGGGAGAGAGAGGAGTTGAGAGAGAGGGGGTGAGAAAGAGGGGGTGAGAAAGAGAGAGTGAATGAAAAACAGAGAGAGTGTAAGTGAGAAAGAGAGAGCGTGAATGAGAAAGAGAGAGTGGGTGAGAGAGAGGGGGTGAGAGAGGGAGGTGGGGTGAGCGGGGTATGAGAGAGAAGGGGTGTGAAACAGAGGGAGTGGGACTGAGAGAGAGAGAGACTGTGGTGAGAGAGAGAGGTGAGAGAGTGAGATGGGAGTGACGGGGGTGTGAGAGAGGGCTAAGAGAGAGAGGGAGTGAGAGAGATGGAGTGTGAGAGATAGAGGTGAAAGAGCGAGGAATGAGAGAGAGGGGTTGAGAGAGGGGTTGAGAGAGGGGGGTGAGAGAGAGGGAGCGAGAAGGAGAGAGAAGGGAAGAGAAAGAGGCAGAGAGATGGTGGGAGAGAGGGAGGGGGTGAGAGAGCGAGGATGTGTAAGAGTGTGTGTGAGAGAGAGGGTGATGTGAAAGAGATTGGGGTGGGGGAGAGAGGGGGTGATGGAGAGAGAGGGGAGAGAAAGAGGAGGTGAGAGAGAGATGGATGTGAGAGAGAGGGGGGTGAGAGAGAGAGGGGTGAGAGAGAGTGGTTGAGAGAGAGGGGTTGAGAGGGAGAAGGGGTGTGAGAGAGAGAAGGAAGGTGAGAGAGAGGGGAGTGAGAGAGACGGGGGTGAGAGAGAGTTGACGAGAGAAAGGGTTTGAATTAGAGGGGGGAGAGAGGATGAGAGAGAGAGGGGTTGAGAAAGATGGGTTGAAACAGAGAGGAGGTGAGGGGGAGGACTAAGAGAGAGAGAGACGGAGAGAGAGCGACAGACAGAGAGAGATATAGAGCAAGAGTGAGAGAGAAGAGGTGTGAGAGGTAGGGTGGACTGAGAGAGATGGAGGGAAAGAGACAGACAGAAAGAGCATGAGCAACAGAGAGAGAGAGCGAGCACGAGCGAGAGAGAGTGAGCGAGAGAGCGTGAGATAAGAGAGGGAGGAAGGCAAGAGGAAGGGAGAGAGGCAGGGAGAGAGAGAGAGCGTGAGAAGAGGGTGAGAGAGTGAGAGAGAGAGAGCACGAGGAAGAGAGCGAGTGGAAGAGTGAGAGAGAGAGGATGCGCGAGAGAGAGAGGGGGTGAGAGAGTGGTGCGAGAGAGGCAGGCGAGAGAGGAGGGGAGAGAGGGGGCGAGGGAGCGGGAGGGAGAGGGGCGGGATTGGGGCAGAGAGACGGCACAGAGAGGGGGGAGACAGATAGGGAAGAGAGAGGGGGAAAGGAGGGGGAGAGTGGGGGAGTGAGATGGGGAGGAGAGGGGGAGAGAGTGAAGGAGATGGGGGAGAGAGGGAGTATGAGAGAGCCGAAGAGCGAGAGGGTGAGAGAGGGGGGTGAGAAACAGGGGTGTGAGTGAGAGAAGGGGTGTAAGAGAGAATGCGTGAGAGACAGAGGGGGTGGGAGAGAGAGAGAGAGACGATGGCTGAGAGAGAGAGAGTGGGGTGAGAGAGTGAGAGTGGGGTGTGAGAGAGGGGGTGTGAGAGACAGGGGGAGAGAGGGGGTAAAGAGTGGTGGGCAAGAGAGAGGGTAGAGAGAGGGGAGAGAGAGGGGAGGGAAAGAGTGGGAGAGAGAAAGGAGTTGAGAGAGCGGGGGTGAGAGAGAGGGGGTGACAAAGAGAGAGCGGGTGAGAGGGGGTGAGAGAGGGGGGTGGGGTGAGAGGGGGGTGAGAGAGAAGGGGTGAGAGACAGAGGGGTTGGGACAGAGAGATAGAGACTGTGGTGAGAGAGAGAGTGAGATGGGAGTGAGAGGGGGTGTAAGAGAGGGCTACGAGAGAGAGAGTAAGAGAGAGGGAGTGTAAGAGAGAGGGGTGAGAGACGGAGGGGTGATAGAGAGTGGTTGAGAGAGAAGGTTGAAAGAGAGAAGGGGTGAGAGAGAGAAGGAGGGTGAGAGAGAGAGACGGTGGAAGAGAGGGGGTGTGGGAGAGAGAGGGGGGAGAGAGCTGGGTGAGAGGGTAGTGAGAGGGAGAGGTGGGAGTGAGTGACAGAGAAGGGGTGCGAGAGAGAGGGGTGATAGAGAGAGGGGATGAGAGAGGGAGCGAGAAGGAGAGAAAGGGGATGAGAAAGAGGCAGAGAGTTGGTGGGAGAGAGGGAGGGGCTGAGAGAGCGAGGGTGTGTGAGAGTATGTGTGAGAGTGTGTGTGAGAGCGGGGATGTGAAAGAGATTAGGGTGGGAGAGAGAGGGGTGACGGAGAGAGAGGGGAGAGACAGAGGGTGTGAGAGAGGGATGGATGTGAGAGAGAGAGACAGGGGTTGAGAGGGGGTGGTGAGAGAGAGAGGGGGTGTGAGAGAGAGGGGTTAGAGGGAGAGGGGAGAGAGAAGGGTTGAGAAAGATGGGCTGAAAGAGAGAGGAGGTGAGGGGGAGGACAGTGAGAGGGAGAGAGAGAGAGAGCGACAGACAGAGAGAGAGAGATAGAGCAAGACTGAGAGAGAAGAGGTGAGAGTGGTAGGTTGGACTGAGAGAGAGAGAGAGTGAGACAGACAGAGAGAGCATGAGCGACAGAGAGAGAGAGAGCACGAGCGAGAGTGAGCGCGAGTGAGACAGACCATGAGATGAGAGCGAGAGGGTGACAAGAGAGAGTGGAAGAGGCAGGGAGAGAGAGAGAGAGCGTGAGAAGAGGGTGAGAGAGTGAGAGAGACCACAAGAGGAAGAGAGAGAGCGGAAGAGTGACAGAGAGAGGATGCGAGAGAGAGGGGTGTAAGAGAGAGGTGCGAGAGAGGGGGCTGAGAGAGGAGGGGAGAGAGGAGGGGAGACAGGGGGCGAGGGAGGGTGAGTGGGTGGGATTGGGGGCAGAGAGACAGCACAGAGAGGGAGGAGAGAGGGGGCAGAGAGGGGGGAGAGAAAGGTGAGAGTGAACTGGAGAGAGAGGAGGAGAGAGACGAGGGAGAGTGGGGGAGAGAGAGAGGGGGGAGAGAGGGTTTGAGAGAGAGGTGTTGAGGGAGAGGGGGTGAGAGAGAGGAAGTGAGGGAGAGGGGTGAGGAAGAGAGGTGTGAGAGAGAGAGAGAAGGGGTGTGAGACAGAGGGGGTGGGAGAGAGAGAGACGTGGGGTGAGAAAGAGAGTGAGTTGAGAGAGTGAGAGTGGGGTGAGAGAGTGAGATGGGAGTCAGAGAGGGGGGTTTGAGAGACAGGGAAGAGAGGGGGTAGAGATTGGGGACAAGAGAGGGGGTAGAGAGAGGGGAGAGAGAGAGGGCAGGAGAGAGGGGAGAGAGAAGGGAGAGAGGGGAGAGAGAGAGGGGGTTTGAGAGAGAGGGGGTGAGAGAGAGGGCGTGAGAAAGAGAGAGAGTGAGTGAAAAAGAGAGAGAGTGTAAGTGAGAAATAGCGAGCATGAGTGAGAAAGAGAGCGGGTGAGAGAGAGGGGGTGAGACAGAGGGGGGGATGAGAGGGGGTTGAGAGAGGAGGGGTGCGAGACAAGGGGGGGACAAAGAGAGAGAGAGACTGTGGGTGAGAGAGAGGGGAGTGAGAGAAGGCTAAGAGAGAGAGAGGGAGTGAGAGAGAGGGGTTGAGAGAGTGGGGTGAGAGAGCGAGGGGGATTGAGAGAGAGGGTTGGTGGTTGGAGCGAGAGGGGTGAGGGAGAGAAAGGGTTTAGAGAGAGGGAGGTGGGAGAGAGAGGGGGTGAGAGAGAGAGCTGGCTGAGAGGGCAGTGTGATGGAGAGGTGGGAGTGAGTGACAGAGAGGGGGAGGGAGAGAGAGAGGGGTGAGTGAGGGAGGGGGTAAGAGAGAGGGAGCGAGAGAGTGGGTGATGTGAAAGAGATTGGGGTGGGAGAGAGAGGGGTGATGGAGAGAGAGGGGAGAGAGAGGCGGGTGAGAGAGAGATGGACGTGAGAGAGAGAGGGATTGAGAGAGAGGGGGTGAGAGACTGAGGGGGAGACAGAGTGAGGGGATGAGAGATTGAGGGGTGTTGAGAGAGGGGGTGGTGAGGGGAGTGAGAGAGAGAGGGAGTGGGAGAAAGAGGGGTGAAAGAGAGGGGTTGATAGAGAAAGAGAGGGGTGAGAGAGAGACAGGTGAGAGAGAGGGTGTGAGAGAGTGTGGTGAGAGAGAGGGGTTGAGAGAGAAAGAGAGGGGTGAGAGAGAGGGAAAGAGAGAGCGGGGTGAGCCATGGGGGTGAGGGGGGAGGAGTTAGAGAGAGAGCGCGGGTTAAGAGAGAAAGAGTGTGAGAGAGAGAGGAGTGGTGAAAGGCGGTGAGAGAGTGAGGGTTTGAGAGCAAGAAGGGGGTCAGAGAAAGAGAAGGGGGTGAGAAGGACCGTTAAGTGAGAGGGGTGAGAGAGAACGGTTGAGAGAGAGGGGGGTTGAGAGAGAGACGGGGGAAAGAGGAGGTGTGTGTGAGAGAGAGAGGGTTAGAGAGAGGGGGAGAGAGAGGGGTTGAGAAAGATGAGTTGAGAGAGAGGAGGTGAGGGGGAGGACTGAGAGAGAGAAAGACGGAGAGAGAGAGTGACAGACAGAGAGAGAGATAGAGCAAAAGTGAGAGAGAAGAGGTGAGAGAGGTAGTGTGGACTGAGAGAGAGAGAGAGAGTGAGACAGACAGAGAGAGCATGAGCGACAGAGAGAGAGAGAGCACGAGGGACAGAGAGCGAGCGAGAGAGACCGTGGGATAAGAGAGAGGGAGGCAAGAGAGAGGGAGAGAGGCAGGGAGAGAGAGAGCGTGAGAAGAGGGTGAGAGAATGAGAGAGAAAGAGCAAGAGGAAGAGAGCGAGCGGAAGAGTGAGAGAGAGAGGACGCGAGAGAGAGAGAGAGGGGGGTGAGAGAGTGGTGCAAGAGAGGGGACGAGAGAGGAGGGGAGAGCGGAGCGGAGAGAGGGGGCGAGGGAGGGGGGAAAAGGGCAGGATTGGGGGCAGAGAGATGGTGCAGAGAGAGGGGGCAGAAGGGTGAGAGAGAAGGGGAGAGAGAGGGGGTAGAGAGAGGAGGGAGAGAGAGGGGGAGAGCGGGGAGAGAGAGGGGTAGAGAGAGGAGGGAGAGAGGGGGGTTGAGATAGATGAAGTGCGAGAGAGGCGGTGAGAAAGCGGGATGTGAGAGAGAGAAGGGGTTTGAAACAGAGGGGCAGGGGGAGAGAGAGAGAGGGGTGAGAGTGACAGTGGGGTGAGAGAGTGAGATGGGAGTAGAGAGAGGGGGTGTGAGAGACAGGGGAGAGAGGGGGTAGAGAATGGGGGTAGAGAGAGGGGAGAGAGAGAGGGGGAGAGAGAGGGGGGGGGGGGGGGGGGGGGGGGAGGGGAGAGAGGAGGGGGAGAGAGAGAGGTGTTGAGAGAGAGGGGGTGAGATAGAGGAAGTGCGAGAGAGGCGGTAAGAAAGCGGGGTGTGAGAGAGAGAAGGGGTTTGAAACAGAGGGGCAGGGGGAGAGAGAGAGGGGGGTGAGAGTGACAGTGGGGTGAGAGAGTGAGATGGGAGTAGAGAGAGGGGGTGTGAGAGACAGGGGAGAGAGGGGGTAGAGAGTGGGGGTAGAGAGAGGGGAGAGAGAGAGGGGGAGAGAGAGGGGGAGAGAGAGAGGGGGAGAGAGAGAGGTGTTGAGAGAGAGGGGGTGAGATAGAGGAAGTGCGAGAGAGGCGGTAAGAAAGCGGGGTGTGAGAGAGAGAAGGGGTTTGAAACAGAGGGTCAGGGGGGGAGAGAGAGAGAGGGGTTAGAGTGACAGTGGGGTGAGAGAGTGAGATGGGAGTGAGCGAGAGGGGGTTTGAGAGACAGGGGAGAGAGGGGGTAGAGAGTGGGGGCAAGAGAGGGGTAGAGAGTGGGGGCAAGAGAGGGGGTAGAGAGTGGGGGCAAGAGAGGGGGTAGAGAGAGGGGAGAGAGAGAGGGGGAGAGAGAGAGTGGTTTTGAGAGAAAGGGGGTGAGAGAGAGAGGGAGTGAGAAAGACAGAGAGTGAATACAGAGAGAGAGTGTAAGTGAGAAAGAGAGAGTGAGTGAGAAAGAGAGAATGGGTGAGAGGGGGGAGAGACAGGGTGTGATTGAGAGAAAGAAAGTGGGGTGGGGGGTAAGAGAGAGAGTGGAGTGAGAAGGAGATGGTGTGAGAGAGAGAATAGGCGAGAGAGAGAGGGGGTGAGCGAGAGGGGTGGGGGGAGGGGTTAGAGAGAGAGAGTGAGGGGTAAGAGAGAACGTGTGTGAGAGAGGGAGAGGGGGTGAGAGAGAGAGGGATTGAGAGAGAGGGGTTGAGAGAGAGGGGTGAGAGAGAGGGTTGAGAGACAGAGGGGGTGTGTGTGAGGGTGTGAGAGAGTGAGCGGATGAGAGAGTGAGGGTGGTTGAGAGAGATGGTGGTGAGAGAGAGGGAGTGAGAGAGAGGGAGTGAGAGAGAGGGAGTGAGAGAGAGGGGTGAGAGAGAGAGGGGGTGAGCGATAGTGGGGTTGAGAGAGAGACAATGGGATGAGAGGGAGGGATCTGGGGGTGAGAGAGAGGGGTGAGTGAGAGGGTTGAGAGAGAGAGAGCGTGGAAGAGAGAGGGGGTAGGAGAGAGAGGGGGTGAGAGAGAGAGAGCTGGGTGAGAGGGGGTGAGACAGAGGGGGGTGAGAGAGAGAGGGGGAGTGCGAGAGAGAAGGGTGTGAGAGAGAAAGAGGTTGAGAGAGAAAGAGGGGTCTGAGAGAGAGAGAGGGGTGAGAGAGAGGGGAGTGAGGGACAGAGAGGGGTGGGAGAGAGTGAGGGGGATGAGAGAGCGAGGGCGTGTGAGAGTGCGTTTGAGAGAGAGGGGATGCGAAAGAGATTGGGGTGGGAGAGAGAGGGGGTGACAGAGAGAGAGAGGGGGAGAGAGAGAGGGGTGAGAGACAGAGAGAGTGCGAGAAAGAGGGGTGATAGAGAGAGGGGTTGAGAGAGAAAGAGGGGGATGAAAGAGGGGGAAGAGAAAGAGGGGGAGAGAGAGAGGAAGAGAGCAAGACGAAAAGTGAGAGAGGATGCGAGAGATTGAGGGGGGCAAGAGAGGGGAGCGAGGGGGGTGAGGGAGGGGGAGGGAGAGGGGGTGGGAGTGGGGGCAGTGAGAAGGGGAGAGAGAGGGGAGAGAGAGGGGGAGAGAGGGGAGAGAGGGGGAAGGGGGAGAGAGATGGCGAGAGAGAGGAGAGAGTGGGGAGAGAAGGGGAGAGAGAGAAGGGGCAGAGGGGGGAGAGAGAGGGGGAAGGGGGAGAGAGAGGGGAAGAGAGGGGGGAGAGAGGAGAGAGATGGGGAGAGGGGGGAGTAATGGGGAGAGAGAGTGGAGGAGAGGTCGTGACAGAGATGTGTTGAGACAGAGGGGGAGAGAGAGAGGGAGTGAGAGAGTGGAAGTGAGAGAGAGGGTGTGTGAGAGAGGTGGGGTGAGAGAGGAGGTGAGAGAGAGGGGCTGAGAGAGTGTGTGTGTGATAGAGGGGGTGGGAGGGAGGGGATGGGAGAGAGAGGGTTTGGGAGAGAGAGCTGAGTGAGAGGGGGTGAGAGAGAGAGAGGTGAGAGGGGGAGTGGGGAGAGAGAGTGGGGAGAGAGGGGGGAGGGGGTAAGTGGAGGGTGACAGAGAGAGGGGGTTTGAGAGAGATCACGTTGTTAGAGAATGGGGGAGTGAGAGAGAAGGGGAGTGAGACAGAGGGGGTTGGAGAGAGACAGAGACGGGTGAGAGAGAGGGGTAAGAGAGAGGGGGGTGTGAGAGAGAGTGCGAGTGAGAGGGTAAGAGAGAGGAGGTTTGAGAGAGAGAGGGAGAGAGAGAGCGAGTGAGGGGGTGAGAGACAGAGGGGTGGGAAAGAGAGGGGGAATGGAAGAGAGTGGGGGGTGGGAGAGAGAGGTGGGTGGGAGAGAGAGTGGGGGGGTGAGAGAAAGGGGAGAGATAGAGAAGGGATTGAGAGAGAAAGGGGGACAGCAAGAGAAAGAGGGATGAGAGAGATGGGACGCGAGAGAGAGAGAGCAAAAGTAGTGAGAGAGGTGGTGAGATAGACAGTGAATGACGGGTTGAGAGAGAGAGAGAGAGACAGCGAGAGAGAGAGAGAGAACGAGTGCACGGATGAAAGAGTTAGAGGGGTGTGAGGGAGATGGGGTCAGAGAGTGGGCGGTAGAGAGAGAGACAGAACGAGAGCAAGGAGGAGGGAGGAAGAAAGGGGTCAAAAGAGAGAGAGAGAAATGGGGAGTGAGAGAGGGAGTATACAGAGAGAGAGAGAGAGCGGGGTGTGAGACAGAGTGCGAGAGGGAAAGGGAATGAGAGAGAGAAAAAGGGAGCGAGAGACAGAAGGCAATAGAGCGAGAGAGAGGGCGGGATAAGAGAGAGGGCAGGGGAGAGAGGGGTGAGAGAGAGAGAGGGGAGAGAGAGAGAGACAGAGAGGTGGGTAAGAGAGAGAGGGTGTGAGCTGGGGAGAGAGGGTGAAGGGGTGTGTGTGAGTGAGAGAGGGGTGAGGGAGAGGGTGTAACGGGGAGAGAGGGTGAGCGGTGACAGAGAGAAAGGGGTGAGAGAGAGAGGGTGAGAGACAGCGAGGGGGAGAGATATAACAAGGTGAGAAAGAAAGGGGGTGTGTGAGAGAGAGGGCTGAGAGAGAGAGAGGGGCTTAGAGAGAGAGAGCGTGAGAGAGAGAGGAGGTGAGAGACAGGGGGTGAGAGAGATAGTGAGTGGGGAGAGAGAGGGAGTGAGTGGGGAGAGAGATGGAGTGAGAAAGAGAGTGGGTGAGAGAGGGGGTGAGGTGGTGGAGAGAGAGGGGTGTGAAGAGGTGAGAGAGTTAGAAGGGCGTGAGAGAGAGGGTGTAATAGAGAGGGGGCGAGAGAGTGGGATGAGAGAGAGGGGGGGTGAGAGAGAGCGAGGGGAAGAGTTATAACAAGGTGAGAAAGAAAGGGGGAGTGTGAGAGAGAGGGGCTGAGAGAGAGAGGGGCATAGAGAGAGAGAGGGGGTGAGAGAGAGGGGGTGAGATAGGGAGAATGAGAGAGAGGAGGGATGAGAGTGGGAGGGGAGAAAGAGGGACGGGACGAGAGAGGGAGGGTGAGAGAGAGAGGGGTGTGAGAAGTGAGGGAGGGGGAGAGACGGGGAGCGAGAGAGGTGGGAGAGAGGGGGAGAGAGGGAGGGTGTGAGAGAGAAGGGTGTGAGAGAGAGGTGAGAGAGAGGGTGAGAGAGAGGGGTGGGGGGAGAGAGAGAGAGGGGAAGAGAGAGGGGGAGAGAAGGTTAGAGAGTTAGAGTGGTGAGAGAGGGATGACAGAGAGAGGAGGTTGAGGGGGGTGTAAGAGGAGGGTGGGGGGATGAGAGGGGGTGGTGCGTGAGGGAGTGTGTGGGGGATGGGGTGGAAGAGGGGGTGAGAGAGGGGGGTGAGGGAGGTGGGGGGGAGATAGCGGGGTTTTGAGAGGGAGATGGGAGAAAGAGAGGTGTGTGAGAGAGCTGGGTGAGAGGGCGGTGAGGGGGGCTGAGAGAGAGAGAGGTGGATGAGAAAGAGAGTGGGGGTGAGAGAGAGAAGTTGGTGAGAGAGGGGGGATGAGAGAGAGCAGAGGGTGTGAGAGAGGGAGATGGGAGTGAGAAAGAGGGTGGTTGAGAGAGGGGAAGAGAGAGAGAGGTTGAGAACGAGGGGGGTGAGAGAGAGGGGGTGAGAGAGAGGGAGTCAGAAAGAGAGAGGGGATGAGAAAGAGATAGAGAGAGGGTTGGAGAGAGGGAGGGGGTGAGGGAGAGAGGCTGTGTGCGAGTGTGTGTGTGAGAGAGAGAGTGATAGAGGGAGGTCAGACAGAGGGGATGTGAGAGACATTGGGGTGGGAGAGAGAGGGGGTGACAGAGAGAGAGGGTAAGGGTGTGAGAGAGGGTGTGAGCGAGGGAGAGAGTGAGGGGTGTTGAGAGGTGAGGGTTGAGAGAAGGGGTGAGAGGGAGGGGTTGAGCGAGGGGGTGAGAGAGAGCGGGTGAGACAGAGGGTGTGAGAAAGAGAAGGGGTGAGAGAGAGGGGTGAGAGAGAGAGAGGGGTTGAGAGGGGTGGGTGAGGGGGGTGAGAGAGATAGGGTTCGAGAGAGAGGTGGCGAGAGAGGGTGGTAGAGAGAGAGAGGGAGAGAGAGAGGGGGTTGAGAGAGAGAGAGGGTAAGGGGGTGAGAGAGGGTGTGAGCGAGAGAGAGGCTGAGGGGGGGGAGAGGTGAGGGTTGAGAGAAGGGGTTGAGAGAGGGGGTGAGAGAGAGCGGGTGAGACAGAGGGTGTGAGAAAGAGAAGGGGTGAGAGAGAGGGATGAGAGAGAGAGGGGGTTGAGAGAGAGGGGTGAGAGAGAGAGAGTTCGAGAGTGAGGGGGTAAGAGAGAAAGGGGCTGAGAGAAAGGGGGTGAGAGAGAAGGGGTGAGAGAGCGAGGGGCTGACAAAGAGAGAGAAGGGTGAGAGAGAGCGAGGGGTGAGAGAGGGGGGTTTAGAGAGAGAGGGGTTTGAGAGAGCGAGAGACAGCGGGTGAGAGAGAGGAGGAGGAGGGGGTGTGAGAGAGAGAGGGTGAGAGGAAGGGTGAGAGAGAGGGTTTGAGAGAGAGGGGGTGAGAGAAAGAGGGGTGAGAGAGAGAGGGGTTAGAGAGAGAGAGAGAGGTGAGAGAGGTGTGAGTGAGAGAGGTGTTGAGAGTGAGGTGGGTTGTGAGAGAGAGAGGGAGTAAGAAGGAGAGTGGGGGATGAGAAAGAGACAGAGAGAGGGTGGGAGAGAGGGAGGGGGTGAGAGAGAGAGGGGTAAGAGAGAGGGGCAGTTTGAGAGAGTGCGAGTGAGAGGGTAAGAGAGAGGAGGTTTGAGAGAGAGAGGGTGAGAGAGAGCGAGTGAGGGGCTGAGAGACAGAGGGGTGGGAAAGAGAGGGGGAATGGAAGAGAGTGAGGGTGGGAGAGAGTGGTGGGTGGGAGAGAGAGTGGGAGAGAGGGGGGGTGAGAGAGAGGTATTGAGAGAAAGGGAGACAGCGAGAGAAAGAGGGATGAGAGAGATGGGACCCGAGAGAGAGAGAAAGTGAAAGGGGTGAGAGAGGGGGAGAGATAGACAGTGAATGAGGGGTTGAGAGAGAGAGACACAGAGACAGAGAGAGAGAACAAGTGAACGGATGAGAGAGTTAGAGGCGTGTGAGGGAGAGTGTGTGAGAGAGTAGGGCGCTAGAGAAAGACAGAACGAGAGCAAGGAGGAGGGAGGAAGAAAGGAGGCAAAAGAGAGAGAGAGAAATGGGGCGAACGAGAGAAAGAGGGTGCGAGAGAGGGGGTATAACAGAGAGAGAGAGAGTGGGGTGTGAGACAGAGCACAAGAGAGAAGGGGAATGAGAGAGAGAAAAAGGGAGCGAGAGACAGAATGTAATAGAGCGAGAGAGAGGTGGGGATGAGAGAGAGGGCGGGGGAAAAAGGGGTGGGAGAGAGAGACAGAGAGGCGGGTAAGAGAGAGGGTGTAAGCGGGGAAGATAGAGTGAAGGGGTGAGAGAGAGAGAGGTGAGAGAGAGGGTGAGGGGTGACAGAGAGAGAGAGGTGTGAGTGAGAGAGCAGGGTGGAGAGAGAGAGGATGTGAGAGAGAGGGGGTCAGAGAGAGCAAGGGGGAGAGATATAACTAGTTGGGTGAGAAAAGGGGTGTGAGAGAGAGGTGCATGAGAGAGAGGGCCTTAGAGACGCGGTGAAAGAGAGGCGGTGAGAGAGAGGGGGTGAGAGAGATAGTGAGTGGTGAGAGCGAGAGGGAGCGAGAAAGAGTGGGTGAGAGAGAGGGTTGAGAGAGAGGGGTGAGAGAGGGGGAGAGAGGGGGGAGAGGTGGTGGAGAGAGGGAGGTGTGACGGGTATGAGAGAGAGGGTGTAATAGAGAGGGGGAGAGAGAGTGGGATGAGAGAGTGGGGTGAGAGAGAGGGGGGCTGTGAGAGCGGGAGGGCCTGAGAGAGAGAGATGGGCTGAGAGAGAGGGGTTGAGATAGGGAGAGTGTGAGAGAGGAGGGAAGAGAGTGGGAGGGGGAAGAGGGACGGGACGAGAGAGGTAGGGTGAGAGAGAGGGGTGTGAGAGGGGTAGAGAGGGGGAGAGAGAGAAGGGGAGAGAGGGGGGTAGAGAGTGGGGACAGAGGGAGGGTATGAGAGAGGGACGGGATGAGAGAGGGACGGCGTGAGAGAGAGGGCTGTGTGAGAGAGAGGTGAGAGAGAGTGAGAGAGAGGGGTGGGGGAGAGAGAGGTGAGAGAGAGTGAGAGAGAGGGGTGAGAGAGGGGGAGAGACTTAGAGTGGTGAGAGAGAGAGGGATGACAGAGAGAGTGGGTTGAGTGAGGGGGGTGTAAGAGGAGGGTGAGGGAGGGGGAAGAGGGAGGGGAGTGAGAGGGGGCGGTGTGTGAGGGAATGTGTGGGGGATGGGGGTGGGAGAGGGGGATGAGGGAGGTGAGGGGGAAGATAGAGGGGCTGTGAAAGGGGGATGGGAGAGAGAGAGAGGTGTGTGAGAAAGAGCTGGGTGAGAGGGTGGTGAGGGGGTGCTGAAAGAAAGGTGGGTGAGAGAGAGAGTGGGGTTGAGAGAGAGACGTTGGTGAGAGGGGGGATGAGAGAGAGGGGAGGGTGAGAGAGAGGGGTATTGAGAGAGAGAGATAGATGGGAGTGAGAGAGAGAGGGTGTGAGAGAGGGGAAGAGAGAGAGAGGGTGAGAATGAGGGGGGTGAGAGAGAGAGGGGGTTAGAGAGATGGAGTCAGAAGGAGAGAGAGGGAATGAGAAAGGGATAGAGAGAAGGTGGGAGAGAGGGTGGGGGTGAGGGAGCGAGGGTGTGTGTGAGTGTGTGTGAGAGAGAGAGTGAGAGAGGGAGGTGAGAGAGAGGGGGAGAGAGGGAGGGTGTGAGGGTGGGAGGGTGTGAGAGAGGGACGGGAAGAGAGAGGGAGGGTGTGAGAGAGAAGGGTGTGAGAGAGAGGTGAGAGAAAGGGTGAGAGAGAGTGGTGGGGGAGAGAGAGGGGTGAGAGAAGGTTAGAGAGTTAGTGTGGTGAGAGAGAGACGGATGACAGAGAGAGGAGGTTGAGGGGGGTGTAAGAGGAGGGTGAGGGGGGTGAGAGGGGGCGGTGCGTGAGGGAGTGTGTGGGGGATGGGGTGGAAGAGGGGGTGAGAGAGAGGGGTGAGGGAGGTGGGGGGGAGATAGCGGGGTTTTGAGAGGGAGATGGGAGAAAGAGGTGTGTGAGAGAGCTGGGTGAGAGGGCGGTAAGGGGGGGGCTGAGAGAAAGAGAGGTGGATGAGAAAGAGAGTGGGGGTGAGAGAGAGAAGTTGGTGAGAGAGGGGGGATGAGAGAGAGCAGAGGGTGTGAGAGAGGGAGATGGGAGTGAGAAAGAGGGTGGTAGAGAGAGGGGAAGAGAGAGAGAGGTTGAGAACGAGGGGGGTGAGAGCGAGGGGTGAGAGAGAGGGAGTCAGAAAGAGAGAGGGGCTGAGAAAGAATTAGAGAGAGGGTTGGAGAGATGGAGGGAATGAGAGAGAGAAGGGTAGGAGAGAGAGATGGTGTGAGAGAGCGGGTGAGGGGGTAAGAGAGCGCGGAGGTTTAAGAGAGAGAGAGAGGTTGAGAGAGGGTTTGAGAGAGAGAAGAGGGGTGTGAGAGAGAGAGTGAGAGAGGGAGGTGAGAGAGAGGGGATGTGAGAGACATTGATGTGGGAGAGAGAGGTGGTGACAGAGAGAGAGAGAGTGTGTGAAGGGTTGAGAGGGGGAGTGAACGAGGAAGAGAGTGAGGGGTGTTGAGAGATGAGGGTTGAGAGAAGGTGGTGAGAGAGAGGGGTTGAGCGAGGGGGTGAGAGAGAGGGTGAGACAGAGGGTGTGAGAAAGAGAAGGGGTGAGAGAGAGGGGTGAGGGAGAGAGGGGTTGTGAGGGGGATGAGAGCGAGGGATGTGAGGGGGGGTTGAGAGAGAGGTGTGAGAGAGAGAGGGTTCGTGAGAGAGGGAGAGAGAGGGGGTGGGACAGATGGGGAATGGAGAAAGATGGGGTGGGAGAGAGAGGGAGAGAGAGAGAAGGGTGAGAGGGAGAGTGAGTGAGAAAGAGGGGAAGTGGAAGAGAGAGAGGGGTGGGAGAGAGAGAGTGGGGAGAGAGAGAGTGGGGTGAGGGAGAGAGCGGGTGAGTGAGAGAGTGGGATGTGAGAAAAAGGGGGAGAGACAAAGTGGGAGTGAGAGTGGGTCAGAGAAAGAGTGGAGGTAAGACAGAGAAGGGGTGGGAGAGAGGGCATGGGAGAGAGAGGGGTTGAGAGAGAGACGGTGAGAGGGAGATGGGGGTAAGAGAGAGAGGAATGAGAAACAGACAGAGAGAGGGTGGGAGAGAGGGAGGGAATGAGTGAGAGAAGGATAGGAGAGAGAGAGATGGTGTGAGAGCACGGGTGAGGGGGTAAGCGAGCGCGGAGGTTTGAGAGAGAGAGGGGTTGAGAGAGGGTTTGAGAGAGAGAAGACGGGTGAGAAAGAGAAGGGGTGAGAGAGGGGGGTGGGAGAGAGAGTGGTTGAGAGAGGAGGCGTGAGAGCGAGGGGTGTGAAGGGGGTGAGAGCGAGGGGTGAGAGGGCGAGGGTTCGAGAGAGAGGGAGAGAGAGAGATCGGGATGGGAGAGAGAGGGGTGAGAGAGAGAGAGAAGGGTGAGAGAGAGAGACGGTGAGAGTGAGATGGGGTAAGAGAGGGAGTGAGGAGAGAGGGGGGTGAGAAAGAGACTGGGAGAGAGGGTGGGAGTGAGAGAAAGAGAAAGGTAAGAGAGAGAGGGGGTGTGAGAGAGAGTGGGTGAGGGGTTAAGAGAGAGAGGAGGTTTGAGAGAGAGAGACGGGTGAGAGACAGTGCGGGTGAGGGGGCGAGAGGGGGTGAGATATGGGGTTGATAGAGAGAAGGGGGGTGAGAGAGTGGGGGGCTGAGAAAGATAGAGAGGGAGGGTGAGAGAGAGAGGGGGTTTGAGAGAGCGAAAGAGAGTGGGCGAGAGAGAGAGAGGGGATGAGGGGGTGAGAGAGAGAGTGTGAGAGAGAGAGGGTGAGAGAGAGGGAAGGGGGTGAGAGAGTGGGTGAGAGAAGGGTGAGAAAGAGAGAAGGGGAGAGAGAGAGAGGGCTGAGAAAGAGAGAGAAGGGGAGAAAGAGAGGGGGTCAGAGAAAGAGTGGATGTGAGGGGTGTGGGAGTGGGGGTGAGAGAGAGGTGGTGAGAGAGCGGGGATGAAAGAGGGCAGGGTGAGGGAGAGGGGGGCTGAGAGAGAGAGGGTGAGAGAGAGAAAGGGTGAGAGAGAGAGGGGTTGAGAGAGAGGGGTTGAGAAGAGGGGTTGAGAGAGAGGGGATGAGAGAGAGAGGGGGTTTGAGAGTGAGAGGGATTGAGAGAGAGGGGAGTAAGAGAGGGGGTTGAGAGAGAGGGTGTGAGAGAGAAAGGGGTTCGAGAGAGACGGGATGGGGGAGAGATGGGGATGGGAGAGAGAGGGGTGAGAGAGAGAGAGGGGTTGAGAGAGAGGGGTTGAGGGAGGGGTTGAGAGAGAAGGTTCGAGAGAGAGGTTTTGAGAAAGAGTGGTTGAGATGAAGAGGGGGTGGGAGAGAAATGGGGATGGGAGAGGGGGTGAGAGAGAGAGAGAAGGGTGAGAGAGAGAGTGGGGTGAGAGAGAGAGAGAGGGGGTGAGAGGGAGAGGGAGTGAGAAAGAGAGGGAGTGGAAGAGAGAGAGAGAGGGTGAGAAACAGAGGGGTGGAAGAGAGAGAGGTGCCGGAGAGAGAGTGGGGTGAGAGAGAGTGAGTGGGGTGAGGGAGAAAGGAGGACAGACAAAGTGGGATCGAGAGTGGGTCAGAGAAAGAGTGGAGGTGAGACAGAGAGGGGGTGGGAGAGAGGGGGTGGGAGAGAGGGGGTGGGAGAGAGGGGATGGGAGAGAGGGGGTGGGAGAGAGAGAGAGCGGTTGAGAGAGAGAAATGGGAGTGAGATGGAGTAAGAGAGAGAGGGATGAAAACTAGACAGAGAGAGGGTAGGAGAGAGGGAGGGAGTGAGAGAGAGAAGGGTATGAGGGAGAGGCGGTGTGAGAGAGAGCGGGTGAGGGGGTGAGAGAGAGCATGTTTGAGAGTGAGAGGGGTTGAGAGAGAGGTGTTGAGAGAGAGAAGAGGGGTGAGAAAGAGAAGGGGTGAGAGAGAGGGGTGAGAGAGAGGGGGATTGAGAGTAGGGGTTGAGAGCGAGGGGTGTGAGGGGGGGTGAGAGCGAGGGGTGAGAGGGAGAGGATTCGAGTGAGAAGGGGAGAGAGAGAGATGGGGATGGGAGAGAGAGGGGTGAGAGAGAGAGAAGGGTGAGAGTGAGAGACGGTGAGAGTGAGATGGGGTAAGAGAGGGAGTGAGAAGGAGAGAGAGGGGATGAGAAAGAGATTGGGAGAGGGTGGGAAAGAAGGAGTGACTGAGAGAAAGAGAAGGCTAAGAGAGAGAGGGGGCGCGAGAGAGAGCGGGTGAGGGCTTAAGAGAGAGAGGAGGTTTGAGAGAGAGAGGGGGGTGAGAGACAGAGCGGGTGAAAGGGCGAAAGGGGGGTGAGATATGGAGTTAAGAGAAATAGAGAAGGGGGATGAGAGAGAGGGCCTGAGAAAGAGAGAGAGGAATGAGAGAGAGAGGGTGAGAGAGAGAGAGGGATAAGGGGGGTGAGAGAGAGGGTAAGAGAGAGAGAGTGAGAGAGAGAATGGGGTGAGAGAGAGAGCGGGTGAGTGAGAGAGAGGGGATGAGGGAATGAGAGAAAGGGTGAGAGAGAGAGACGGGGTGAGAGAGAGGGTGAGAGAGAGAGTGGGGTGAGAGAGAGTGGGTGAGTGAGAGAGAGGGTTGTGAGAGAGAGAGGGCGATGTGAGGGGGTGTGTGAGAGAAAGGGGGAGAGAGAAAGGGGAGGAGAGACAAAGGGGGAGACAGAGTGGGTCAGAGAAAGAGTGGAAGTGAGACAGAGAAGGGGTGGGAGAGAAGATGTGGGGGAGAGAGAGAGATTGAGAGAGAGGGTGAGAGTGAGTTGGGGTGAGAGCGAGAGGGAGTGAGAAAGAGAGAGGGGAGGAGAAAGAGAGAGAGTGGGAAAGAGGGAAGGAGTGAGAGAGAGAGGGTAAGAGAGAGAGATGGGCTGAGAAAGAGAGAGGGAGTGAGAGAGAGGGGGTGAGAGAGAGGGGGATTTGATGGAGTGAGAGAGCGGGTGAGAGAGAGGGGATGAGGAGGTGTGAGAGAGAGAGGGTGAGATGAGAGGGTATGAGGGAGAAGAGGGTGAGAGAGAGAGGAGGTGAGAGAGTGGGTGAGAGAGAGAGGGGTGAGAAAGGGAGAGAAGGGTGAGAAAGAGAGAGGAGGAGAGAGAGAGGGCTGAGAAAGAGAGAGGTGGTAGAAAGAGAGGGGGTCAGAGAAAGAGTGGATGTGTGGGGGGGTGAGAGAGGGGGTGTGGGAGAGGGAGTGGGAGAGAGAGAGAGTGGGGGTGAGAGAGAGGTTGGTAAGAGAGCAGGGATGAGACAGAGGAGGGTGAGACAGAGTGGGGATGAGAGAGAGAGATGGGAGTGAGAGAGAGCGGGGTGAGAGAGAGGGGAGTGAGAGAGAGGGGGGTGAGAGAGAGGGGAGTTGAGAGAGAGGGGGGGTGAGAGAGAGGGGAGTGAGAGAGAGGGGGGTGAGAGAGAGGGGAGTGAGAGAGAGGGGAGTTGAGAGAGAGGGTGTGAGAGAGAAAAGGGTTCGAGAGAGACAGGGTGGGAGAGAGATGGGGATGGGAGAGAGAGGTGTGTGAGAGAGAGAGAAGGGTGAGAGAGAGAGTGGTGAGAGAGAGGGGGTTGAGATAGAGAGGGAGGGGTGGGAGAGAGAGTGGAGTGAGAAAGAGAGTGGGCTGAGAGTGACAGCGGGTGAGTGAGAAAGAGGGATGAGAGATGGGGCGATGTGAGGGAGTGAGAGAGAAAAGGGGAGAGACAAAGGGGGAGAGAAAAAGGGGGAGTGAGAGTGGGTCAGAGAAAGAGTGGAGGTGAGACAGAGAGCAGCTGGGAGAGAGAGAACGTGGTAAGAGAGGGGTTGAGTGAGATACGGTGTGAGTGAGATGGGGTGAGAGAGAGAGACATTGAGTGGGAGAGAGGGAGGGAGTGAGAGAGAGAAGGGTAAGAGAAAGAGGAGGTTTGAGAGCAAGGGAGAGGGGTGAGAGAGAGTGCGGGTGAGGGGTTGAGAGGGGGTGAGAGAGGGGTTGAGAGAAGGTGAGAGAGAGAGTTGCTGGGAAAGAGAGAGGGGTGAAAGAGAAAGAGAGAGGGGAGAGAGAGATATGGTTTGGAAGAGCGAGAGAGAGCAGGTGAGAGATAGAGGGGATGAGGGAGGTGAGAAAGAGGGTGAGATGAGAGGGTGAGAGAGAGAAGGGGTGAGAGGGAGAGCGGGTGATGTGAGGGGAGTGAGAGAAAGGGGAGAGACAAAGGGGAGAGAAAGAGTGGAGTTAGAGAGGTGGGGAGAGAGGGTGTGGGATTGAGAGAGAGGGGGTAAGAGAGAGAGGTGGTTTGAGAGAGCGAGAGAGAGCAGGTGAGAGAGAGAGGGGTGAGGGGGGATGAAAGAGTGAGAGTGAGAGAGAGGGGTGTGAGAGAGAGGGGAATAAGAATAAGAGAGATTGGGGTGGGAGAGAGAGGGGGTGACAGAGAGAGGAGTGAGGTGGGAGAAAGTGAGGGGTTGAGAGATGGGGGTTGAGAGAGGGGGATGAGGGAGAGGGGGTTTGAGAGAGGAGGGTGAGGGAGAGAGGTGGTGAGGCAGAGGGTGTGAGAGAGAGAGGGGGGTGAGAGAGAGAGAGAGGGGTGAGAGATGGGGTTTGGGAGAGAGGGGGTGAGAGAGAGAGGGGGTAAGAGAGAGAGGGGGTGAGAGAGAGAGGGGGTGAGAGAGAGGGGTGTGAGAAAGGGTAGTGAGAGAGAGGGGATGAGAGAGAGAGGGAGTGAGAGAGAGGGGTGTGAGAAAGGGGTAGTGAGAGAGAGGGGGGTGAGAGAGGGGGTGGTGAGAGAGAGTGGGGTGAGAGAGAGGGGGAGAGAGAGAGGGTGAGAGAGAGTAGGGGTGAGAGAGAGAGTGGGTATGAGAGAGGGGGGAGTGAGAGAGAGGGGGTTGAGAGAGAGGGGCAGTGTGAGAGAGGGGTGAGAGAGAGAGGGAATGAGAAAGAGAGAGGGTGGGAAGAGGGGGAGAGAGGGGGTGAGAGATGGGGTGAGAGAGAGAGGGGAGAGAGTGACGGGTTGAGAGAGAGTGATGGGTTGAGAGAGAGAAGAGGGTGAGAGAGAGAAGGAGTGAAAGCGAGGGTTGAGATGGAGAGGGTTGAGAGGGAGGGGGGTGAGAGAGAGGGGGTTTGAGAGAGAGGGTGTGAGAGACAAAGTGGTTCGAGAGAGACAGGGTGGGAGAGAGATGGGGATGGGAGAGAGAGGAGTGAGAGAGAGAAGGGTGAGAGAGAAGTGGTGTGAGAGAGAGAGTGGTGAGAGAGAGGGGGTGGGAGAAGGAGAGGGGTGAGAGAGTGGAGTGAGAGAGAGTGGGGTGAGAGAGACAGCGGGTGAGTGAGAAAGAGGGGTGAGAGAGAGGGGTGTGAGAGAGAGGGGTGAGAGAGAGATCGGGTGAGAGAGAGACAGGCTGAGAGAGAGAGAGAGGGTGAAAGAGAGTGGGTGAGAGAGAAGGGGTGAGAGAAAAGGGGTGAGAGAGAGGTGAGAGATAGTGAGGGGTGAAAGAGAGAGAGGGGTGAGAGAGAGAAGGCCTGAGAGAGAGGAGGTGAGAGAGACTGGGTGACAGAGAACTGGTGAGAGAGAGGGAGAGAGAGAGATTTGTGTTAGAGAGAGGGATAAGAGAGAGAGGGGTGAGAGAGAGAGAGAGAGGGATGAGAGAGAGGGGTGCGGTAGAGAGAGTGGTGGAAGTGAGAGCGGGTGAGAAAGAGACAGGGGGTGACAGAGATACAGGCTGAGAGAGGGGGGAGGGAGAGAGTGGGTGAGAGAGAGGGGGTGAGAGAGAGAGGAGTGAGGGAGAAAGAGGGGTGGAAGAGAGAGCGGGTGAGAAAGAGACAGTGGGTGACAGAGAGACAGGCTGAGAAAGAGAGGAGGTGAGAGAGAGAGAGGGCCTGAGGGAGAGGGGGTGAGTGAGAGGGGGTGACAGAGAAGGGGTGAGAGAGAGAGGTGTGTGTGAGAGAGAGGGGTGAGAGAGGGGGGGGTGTGAGAGAGATCAGGGTGGGAGAGACTGGGGAGAGAGAGGGGGCTGAGAGAGAGAGAGGGCTGAGAGAGAGGGGGTGAGAGAGAGAGGGGTGTGAGAGAGATCGGAGTGGAAGAGAGAGCGGGTGAGAAAGGGGGGGTGAGAGAGAGACAGACTGAGAGAGGGTGAGAGAGAAGGTGAGAGAGAGGCGTGAGAGAGAGGGGATGAGAGAGGGGGTAAGAGAGAGTGAGTGGAAAGAGAGTGAGGGGTGAGAGGGTGAGGGCGAGAGGGGCGATGAGAGAGATCGGGGTGGAAGAGAGAGCGGGTGAGAAAGAGAGAGGGGGGTGAGAGAGAGTGGAGGAGTGAGAGTGAGTGAGAGAGGGGTGTAGAGAGTGGCAGAGTGGGGGAGTGATGGAGAGAGGGGTGAGGGGTGAGAAAGGGGTGAGAGAGAGGGGTGTGAGAGAGAGGTGAGAGAGAGGGGGTAGAGAGAGGGGGGAGAGAGAGGGGTGGAGGGGAATGAGAGAGGGGGAGAGAGGGGTGTGAGAGAGGGGTGAGAGAGAGTGGAAGAGAGAGAGGGGGAGAAGGGGGGGATAGAGGGAGGTGAGAGAAAGTGGGTGAGAGAGAGGCGGAAGAGAGAGGGGGGAGAGAGACAGGGGACGGGAAGGGGGTGAGAGAGGGGTGAAAGAGAGGGTGAGAGAGAGGAGGGAGAGAAAGGGGAGGGGGTGAAAGGGGGAATGAGAGCGATAGGGTGAGAGAAAGGGGGTGAGAGGGGGGAGAGAGCACGAGAGGGGCAGAGAGAGAGGGTAAGAGAGTGAGAGGCGGGGAGAGAAACAGGGTGAGAGAGATGTGTTGAGAGTGCGAGGGGGTGTGAGCGAGAGAGAGAGGGGGCAAGAGAGAGAGAAAGGTGCAAATGAGCAGGAGGGAGGGGATGGAAATGAGACAGAGAGTTTGAGAGCGAGAGAGCGCACGAGAAGGGGACAAAGAGAGAGAGAGAGAGCGAGAGAGAGAGAAAGAGAGATAGCGAGGAGGCAGAGCGTGATAGGGAGAGATAGAGGGCGATCCAGTGACAGAGGGATGAGAGAGAGAGGGATGGGAGGGGAGAGAGAAGTCGGATGAGAGAGAGAGTTTGGGTGGAGAGTGAGTGGGGGGGTGAGAGAGAAAGACAGGGTGAGAAAGAGAGAATGAGAGTGAGGGGGTGAGAGAGAGAGTCAGAGAGAGAAGTCTCAGGGAGGACCAGTACAGCAGAGGTGAAAGCAGGTCCCTCACAAGATGATGTGAATGAAGCCTAGAATGTAGCTGTTCCTTCCCCAGCTCTGTGTCTATGTCCTGTCTTCCAGGTCTGAATACAGAAGGTCACTAACCCCTCACTGTGCTGTTTACTGTGAGTGATCTTACCGGCTGCAGGATTTACTGAAGGCTCCAGACCTCCCTCTTCATGTCTCTCTGACTGACCAACCGTCTTTGATGTGGTTATGGACGAGACAGGAGTTCGGAATTCGGCTGAGACAGGAACATCCAGATGACCTACAGGAGACAGAGAAACAGACAGAATGGGAAATTAGACTGATGCAGTGAGGGTTACACATGGAGAATGGCCCTGAGTCCCACAGAGATCTGGAAAATCCCAGTCTCCATCCCTGGCCTGTGCTGCTGTGTCTCTCTGGAATGGGGTATTCCATTGGCTCAGGATCTGGAGTAGCTGCAAGAGTGAGAGACGCTGACAGAGGCAGCAATTAGACCCACACAGTGAGGGATACCACATGGAGAGAGACTGAGTGATATCACCAGAGTGCAGGAAGGTATCAGGATCACACAATGGTCATGATAAAAGGGTTGTGATTCATGGTGCACGGGGATCAGTACTCAGTGACAGGTGAGCTACGAGTGGGACAGGTGATGGCCTCGTACTATTCTCACCCGACTGTTCATCCAGATGTTAATGCCGGTGTCCAGTATAACCCATCTAACTGCCTAATATCCTTTTAGGAAGGAAATCTATTCTAGACAGCGGGTCTGGCCTACACATGATCCAGACCCAGAGCGATGGGGTTGACTCTAAACTGATCTCTGTAATGATCCAGCAAGGCACTCAGCTCAAGGGCAGCTTGGGGTGGGCATGCGATGCTGGCCAGCCAGAGACAGCAACATCCCATGAGTGAATTAAACACAACACTGCTGGGAGCAGTGTCCTGGTCAACCATGTCGGTAGGCTTATGGACAGGGCTTTAAACTGACAGAGAGGATGCAGGACCAGGGTTCAGGTGAAAGGAACTTTCCAAATCCAAAGAGAAAATGGTGATGTAGCTGAAGACAAGCAGAAAGGAACAGGAAGAGACAGAGTTTAACTGAAACTGTACATCAGTGAATTGGACTGTGACAAGAAATTGTGGAAAGAGTCAATTGTGATGTTCTTTTTTGGACTGGATAAAGTCTCTGCAATAAGGAGGATGGACTGTGGTACAGAGATAAATGAGATTTAGTGGTGACAGGGTGAACAAAAGGTGGAACATGAATATTCTATTGTTCACCTCCTTGAGGGGTGTCAGGGAGTGCAGGATGGGTAACCCTGACAGTAATGGGTAACAAAGGCATTACAGAGAAAGCATTTGGCCTCAGATGATGAAGCTGAATCAGCGTGAATGCAGATTCTGGGTAACGTGTCAACAACACAAGCAGGAGAACAGTTTAGAGGCTGCCTAACAGCATTTCATTGCTCCACCCTGTTACACATTCCAATGTATTCCTGTGTAATGCAAAGGCACTGTGATAATTCTGGGAGACTTCAGTCTTTGTATAATCTGGGACAGTCACATCGGCAAAAGGGATGTTCTCCGAACTCCTCTTTGGATGTTTCTGTCAGTGTTTCTTTGAATAACACGTTGTGGAAACAGCCAGGGAGGTGACTATCTCAGATCGACCATTGGGTGATGACGCTGAGGGAAGGAGTAATGTCCCACTGAGATATCCTCTGGGAAATTGTAGTGTCGTGGAATTCAGCAAGATGATGGATTTTTAAAGTGACCATAAAGCACACCCTATAATCACAACCAAAGCCATTGACATGTGTTTGAGAGGGGAACTGACCAAGGTAAACAGGGGAAACAGTGAAGTGTATGGCTGGTAATGGACAGTGGAAAACATTTACAGTCAGAGAGATGTACCGCACAGAAACAGGGCCTTCGGTCCAACTCATCCACACCACCCACATATCCGAACATAATCTCATCACATTTGCCAGCACTTGGCCCAAATCCCTCTCAACCCTTCCTGTTCGTATACCCATCCAGATGCCTTTTAAATGCAGTAATTGTACCAGTCTCCACCACTTCACCAGGCAGGTCATTCCATACACGCAACACCCTCCACATCAAAACGTTGTCCCTTAGGTTCCTTTTATATCTTTCCCCACTCATCCTGAACCTAGGCCCTCCAGTTCTGGACTACCCCACCCCAGGGAAAAGACCTTGTCTGTTAATCCTATCCATGCCTCTCATGGTTTTATAAACCTCCATATGGGTTACCCCTCAGCCTCAGACATTCCAGGGAAAACATGCCCAGCCCATTTCACCTCTCCCTTTCACTCAAATCCTCCAATCCTGTCAGCGTCTTTGCAAATCTTTTCTGAACCCTTTAAATTTACACAACATCATTCCAAAAGGGAGGAGACTAGAATTGCACGCAATATGCCAAAACTGGCTTATCCAATGTCCTGTATAGCCACAACATGACCTCCCAACTCCTCTACGCAATGCACTGATCAGTAAACACAAGCATACCAAACTCCTTCTTCACTATCCTATCAACCTACAATTCTCCTTTCAAGGAACAATGAACCTACACTCCAAGGTCTCTTTGTTCAGAAACACTCCCTGGGACATTAACATTAAGTGGATCAGTCCTGCGAAGAGTTGCTTTCCCAAAATGTAGCACCTCCCATTTATCTAAGTGAAGCTCCATCTCCCACTCCACAGCCCATTGGCCCATCAGTTCACCATCCCGTTGTAATGTGAAGTAACATTCTTCACTGTCCACTACCCCTCCAATTTTGTTGTCATCTGCAAACTTACTAACTATACCTGCTATGTTCACATTCAAATCATTTATATAATTAACGGAAAGTAGTGGACGCAGCACCGATCCTTGTGGCACTCCACTGGTCACAGGTCTCCAGGCTGAAAAAAACACCCTCCACAACCACCCTCTGTCTTCTACCTTCGTGCCAGTTCTGTATCCAAATAACTGGTTTTCCCTGTATTCGGTGAGATCTATCCTTGCTCTCCAATCTCCCATGTGGAAACATTTCGAACACCTTACTGAAGTCCATGTCGCTCACATCCACCTCTATGCCCTCATCAATCCTTTTGTTACTTCTTCAAAAAATATCTTGAGCCATGATTTCCCACGTACAAAGCAATGCTGACTATCCCCAATTAGACATTGCCTTTCTGAACACATGTAATTCCTGTCCCTCATGTATCCGTCTCTCAAGTGCCCACGACTGACGACAGGCGAACCAGTCTGTAGTTCCCTGGCTTGTCCTTACCACCCTTCCTAAACAGTGGCACCATGTTAGCCCAACCTGCAGTCTTCTGGTACCTCACCTGTGAATATCGATGATACAAATATTTCAGTAAGAGGCCCAGCAATCACTTCTCTAGCTTCCCACAGAGATCGAGATTACACCTGATAAGGTCCTGGGGATTTATCCACCTTTAACCATTTCAAGACATCCAGCACCTCCTCCTCTGTAATGTGGACATTTTGCAAGATGACATCATCTCTTTCCCAATGCTATTTCCCAAACCATCATTCTATTCGATATCTTCCATGTCCTTCTCTACAGGAAATACTTGTTCAGTTCCTCCCCCATCTCCTGCAGCTACATGTGCAGGCTGTCTTGATCATTGAGGGGCCCTATTCTCTCCCCAGTAACCCTTTTGTCCTTTTTGGATTTATAAAAACATTTTGGATTCTCCTTAAATCTATTTGCCAAAGCAATCTCATGTCCCCTTTTTGCCCTCCTGATTTCCCTCTATCCCTCCCTAAACAACACTGCAATCACCCCCTCCCTGACTGATCCCTACCCAACACTGCAATCTCCCCATCCCTGACTGATCCCAGCCAACACTGCAATCTCCCCCACGACTGATCCCAACCCAACCCTGCAATCTCCCCCTCCCTGATTGATCCCTACCCAACACTGCACTCACACCCTCCCTGACTGATCCCTACCCAACACTGTAATCACCCCTTCCCTGACTGATCCCTGCCTAACACTGCACTCACCCCCTCCCTGACTGATCCCTGCCCAACACTGCAATCTCCCCCTCCCTGACTGATCCCTACCCAACACTGCAATATCCCCCTCCCTGACTGATCCCTACCCAACACTGCAATTACCCCCTCCCTGACTGATCCCTACCCAACACTGCAATCTCCCCCTCCCTGACTGATCCCTACCCAACACTGCAATCTCCCCCTCCCTGACTGATCCCTACCCAACACTGCAATCTCCCCATCCCTGACTGATCCCAGCCAACACTGCAATCTCCCCCACGACTGATCCCAACCCAACCCTGCAATCTCCCCCTCCCTGATTGATCCCTCCCCAACACTGCACTCACCCCCTCCCTGACTGATTCCTACCCAACACTGCAATATCCCCCTCCCTGACTGATCCCTACCCAACACTGTAATCACCCCCTCCCTGACTGATCCCTTCCCAACTCTACAATCTCCCCTCCCTGACTGATCCCTACCCAACACTGCAATCTCCCCCTCCCTGACTGATCCCTACCCAACACTGCAATCACCCCCTCCCACAGAAAAAAAATAACTAGAGAGAAAATAGGACCCTTCAAGGACCAAAGTGGACGTGTGTGCAGAATCAGAGGAGTTATTTCCCCTCTGTGTTGACCTTGGAGAAGGACATAGAGGCTTGGGAACTTGGGCAAGTTAGTGATGATCTCTTGGTGTCAGTCCATATCACAGGAGAGGATGTGTTGAATGCATTAGAATGTATGAAGTTGGATAAATCTCCTGGACCTGACCAAACATATCCAACAGCACCTCAAGAGGCGAGGGAAGTTCTTGTGGAGTCCCTGCTGATCTTTTTGCCTCACTGTTAGCCACGGGTGAGGTCCCGGAAGACTGGAGGACAGCATATGTTGCGCCCTTATTCAAGAATGGTTGCAAAGATAAACCAGGGAACTATAGATCAGTAAACCGAACATCCGTGGTAAGTAAGTTACTTGAGAAGATGCTGAGAGATTAGATAGACATGCATTTGGAAATACAACATTTGATTGGGAGTAGTCAGCAAAGCCTTGTGCATGGGAGACCATGCCTCACAAATTAGTCAGCGTTCTTTATTGAAGTGATCAGGAAGTTTGACGAGGGCAGGCCAGTACATCTAGACTCTACAGCTTTCAGGAAGGCCTTTGATGAGGTTCCACATGGTACCTTGCTCTGGAAGGTTAGATCGCATGGAATCCAGGGGGCGTTGGCAAGCTGTGTACACAATTGGCTTGATGGTAGGAAGCAGAGGGTAACAGTCAGACTGGAGGCCTGTGACTCGTGGTGTGCCTCAGCGGTCATAGAATCATAGAATCCCTCCTCTGTGGAAACAGGCCCTTCGGCCCAACAAGTCCACTGGCCCTCTGAAGATTATTCCACTCAATCCCATTCCCCTACTTTATTACTCTACATTTACCCCTGAGTAACGCAACTTACACATCCATGAACATTCTCGGCAATTGAGCATTGCCAATTTACTTGACCTGCACATCTTTGGATTGTGGGAGGAAACCGGTGCACCCAGAGGAAACCCACGCAGACATGGGGAGAACATACAAACTCAGTTGGTGTGGCATGGTGGCTCAGTGGTTGGCACTGCTTCCTCACAGCGCCAGGTACCCAGGTTCGACCCCAGCCTCGGGTGACTGTGTGGAGTTTGCACATTCTCCCTGTGTCTGTGTGGGTTTCCTTTGGGTGCTCCGGTTTTCTCCCCATTCCAAAGATGCGCAGGTCAGATGAATTGGCCAGGCTAAATTGCCCATATTGCTAGGTGCATTTGTTAAGGGTAAATGTTGGGTTGGGAGAATGGATCTGGGTGGGTTACTCTTCAGCAGGTCGGTGTGACTTGTTTGGCCAAATGGCCTGTTTCCATACTGTAGGAAATCTAACCCTAACAGAATCTAACCCACACAGACCATCCTGTGAGGTTGGATTTGAACCCAGATCCACGGTGCTGTGAGGCAGCAGTGCTAACCACTGAGCCATTGTGCCGCGCAGCTGGTCAGTGCTAGGCCCATTGCTGTTTGTCATCTATATCAATGATTTGGATGAGGATGTTTAAGGCATGATTAGAAAGTTTTCAGATTACACTAAAATAAGTGAGGAAGGTTCTCAGCAATTGAACATGGCCTTGATCAGCTGGGGAATTGGGCTGAGAAATGGCAAATGGAGGTTAATACAGACAAGGACGAGATCTTGCATTTTGGAAAGTCACATCAAGACAGGGGTTTCATGGGGAATGGTAGGGCCTGAAGGAGTGCAGTGGAACAGAGGGACCTTGGATTCCAGGAGCACGGCTCTCTGAACTCAGGGAGACAGGGCAGTGAAGGAGGCTTTTGGCACACTGGGCCCTTCACCAGTCAGGGCATGGAATATCGAAGTTGGGAAGTTCTGTTGTAGTTGTGCAGGATGTTGGTGAGGCCGCACTTGGAATATCGTGTTCAGTTTTACCCACCTTGCGAAAGGAAGGATGTTATTGTACTAGAAAGAGGACAGAAATAATTTACAAGGATGTTGCCAGAACTCAACTAGACAGATAAAGAGAGAGGTTGGACAAGCAAGGATATTTTCTTTCGTGTGTAGGAGACTGAGGGGTGTCCTTATAGAGGTGTATAAGATCATGGGAGGCATGGATAGGGTGAATGCACTCAGTCTTTATCCAAGGCTTGGGGAATCAAGGATGAAAGGGCATCAGTTTAAGGAGAAAGGGGAAGATTAAAAGGGAACCTGAGGGACAATGCTTTTACCCAGGGGGTGGTACACATACGGAATGAACTACCAGTGCAAGTGGTCGAGGAGGATACATTTAAGAACAATTAAAATGCACTTGGACAAATACATGGAGAGGAACGTATTGGAAGGATTTGGTTCAAGTGCATGGAAACGGGGTTAGTGTAGATGGACCAGTTTGGGCCAAAGAGCCTGTCTCCATGCTGTAGAACTCTATGACTCTATGAGTATACCCAGGTGTCCCATAATACAGAAGCGACCAAAGCAATAGGAACACGAGCAGGGACAAATGTGAAACAGTCCTGCAGAATTTCACAGGAAGCCAGCCTGGCCTTGCAGTGAAGGGTTCCTGGTACAGGAGCTGTGGTGAGATGCCCATAGAGAACCGGGGAAGGAAGCTGGAAAGCTCACTCCACTGCCGATAGCCTAGAGGTCCCCCGGCTGGGATAAGGAAGCTGGGATCCGGTCACCCCAGGGAAACCTACAGGCTGTGACCGAGCTTGGTCTCCGACACAATGAGCAGGACAGAAGGTTGCAGGAACATGGGACTACTCCAGTTCCAATTGGGAAGAGCCCAATCCAGTGAAAGGAGGGTCTCTGGGGATGGGGAGGCAGCCTCAGGTTACATTGACAATCTGGGAGGACAGTGTATGAGCTCCAAGCAGCTGCATGGGTCCTGTACACCTGCAACATGGAGCAACACACATCAGGCCCTAGTAGGAGGTGTCAGGAGCAAATCCAATCCCTAGGGAACCAGGACTCCTCCCAGAATGGGATAAAGTGTGCCTTCGGGGTTCTACCTCCCCAGGGAGATAACGACAGTCCCCACACTGACACATCCACACCGCTCACAGATGGGGTCTCCCACTGCCTTGTTCTCAGGTCACTGCATCTTTTGCCCCCAGCCCTGACCCACAGACGGACCCAGATTCCATGAATCCTGTGGTTACCCAGTGTAAAGCAGCTTATGGTCTCACTCCGTACACAACAGCCATTCCAGGCACCCAGCTGGTGGGCAGCACTAAAAAGGCCACTCTCTTTGATCCTGTCACAAACCCAGATACATTTTTGGATGAGATAGACCGACAGTCTGTCATATACGGACTGGATGCTGACAAACAAACTAAATTAATCACCCTGTGACTTTGTCCACCAGGCCATTCAGCCCTCCCTGAGGGACAACAGTGAGGGAGGTGCATCCATGATGAAATGAAGGCAGCAGTCCTCACTGCTCGAGAAAAGTCCTATCCCGGATTAGTGACAAACAGTGTAAATATTTGTTCCAGGAGAACACCCACACTAACATGTCTCACTGTCAGTTACAGCAGCTCACCAAGGGCTGGGTTAATGACAGCTGTAAGGATACTTTCGGTGGGGCACTGGGCTTGGTGCGAGGGATTCCAGTTATCCCAAGTGACAATGTTAGGATGGGGATCTTTGAAGACGAAAGTATCGGAATTACATTAAAAAAAGGTATTTGGATGGGTTATCATGATTCCCTCCCACATGCTGTGGAGATAGAGGGGACATTGACAGGGACCACACTTACGTAAATGTGAAGGAACAGGCCATACCATGGCATTCCCATCGCCTGTCATTAACGAATTCGGCTCCTCTCACATCAAGCTGTGGTCCTAACTACACTCACCTTGATATATCTCGGGATCCCGGTGGTTAGGATTGCAGGCTGTAACAGATGGGTACGATCATGGTGAATAATGCCTGGACACACCCCCAGGGACTGGAAGGTAGATGGAACTCCCCGGGTGATCACCTTAGTTTCATTCATTTGCAGTGTTTGAGTGTTCCTGTCTGGGCCCAGTATTGATTGCCTGTCCGTAGCTGCTCGGGAGCTGGTTTTGGTTGTGAGCTGCCTCCTTGAACTGTTGCAGGTGGTGGACTCACAATGTCCTTAGGAAGGGAATTCCTGAAGTTTGAGACAGCAGGTCTCATTCCCTTGCATTTATTCTGCTCACTGGATGTTGGCTATGCATCACAATTCTGTATGGATTCTCAGGACGGAATATGTTTTGTCAAAACAGTTAGGAGAGCCACAGTCACTCAGTGGTGAGCACTGTTACCTCACAGCGCCAGAGACCTGGGTTTGATTCCACTCCTGAGCGACTGTCTGTGTGGAGTTTGTACATTCTCCCTCCATCTGTATGGGTTTTCTCCCACTGTTCAATGGTGGGCATTTTTGACAGATTGCCGGTAGTGCCGAGGGATATTCAGGTTAGCTGGAATAGCCATGGGAAATGTAGGGTTTCACAGATATCATCAGGGGATAGATCTGAGTTGGATTCTCTTCAGAGGGTCATTGTGGACTCGATGGGCTGAAGGGCCTGTTTCTGCTCTGCAGGGATTCTATGATATCACTTATCAGCTATATGACAATCGGTTTGACCAATGTACAAAATGGTTTTCGCTCAAACAGCAGGCTACTCTGACAACAAACGTAACCAGCTTTTAAAATTAGGTTTGTAATTCATTGTATAAGCTTCTTTCTATTCAATAGACTGGGTGGGGGAGGGGGAATGGGTGAAATGTTCCTGCCTCCTTGCTAAAACACAGGTAGACAGCCAAGAGATGCTGGGTATATTGGACAAGTTATACTCCCAAATCACAAAAGCCAGACAGCAGCCAGATGGTTATCCCATCAGCATAATGTCAAAGGCAACAGTTCCCCTGGGCAGACATATCCCTAATAACGTCTCCACTAAACAAAGGAGGGCCCAGACAGGAAGGTACCGGGTCTTGCTACACAAAGAAACTAACAGGAACAAGCCATCCAAATGATTAGCAACGCTTCAAACTATTAACTGATTCTCCGAATTGGCCAGAAGTATCGAAAGTTCTGGGAAACCATCCAGAAATGAACAAAACCAGGGATCACCTGCAGACTGATCTCCTGAATTTTCTGGAGGCTTTCTGAGGTGACCAACATGGCAAGGGACAGAGACCAGCTCACCATCCAGAGAGAGGGAGAGAGAGAGAGACAAGCTGAAGGAAACCTCAGGAGCATGGGAGAGAGGGAGAGTGAAAAACCATTGAGAGAGAGAGAGAGAGCTGGAACCAACTGGAATACTGAGTGTCACCCCTTCAGTCTGTCCATGCTTTAACGCCTGTTTGTCTCAGTCTGACTTCCCCTTCTCTCTTTGTCCTTCTCTCTCCCTGTCTGTCTCTTTCTCTCAATCTGCCTTTCTCTCACACCCTCCCTCTCACTGTCTGTCTCTGCCCCATCTTTCTCTCATCCCCCTTCTCCATCTCCACTCGCTCTACCTCTCTCTCTTTTTCTCATCCTCCCTTTCTCTTTTTCTTTATTTCAGACCTGAAAGTGCTCACCCAATTTTGACCCCGCTAAAAACATTTGCCCCTCATTTTAACTCTCCTCCCAAATTTATTCCCTTCCCCAAATACCTTCCCTCCCAAATACCTACCTTACCAACTGTGCCCCCCTCAAATATTTTGCTGCCCCCAACATTGCTGTGAGCCCCACTCCCTGAGGCAGAGGGATTTGAGTGGAAAAGTGTGGAGCTGGAAAAGCCCAGCAGCTCAGGCCTGACCCATCGACTCTCCTGGCTGACCTGCTGGGCTTCCCCAGCTCCACACTTTGTAACTCTGACTCTCCAGCATCTGCTGTCCTCACTTTCTCACACCAGTAAACGAATCTGGGTTAACTGACTCGCCTGGGACGATTTTAATGTACAGCAAGATCCCAGTCCGAGAATTACAGAAGGTTTACATCACAGATGGAGTCCTTTCTGCCCATCATCCCCCCTCACCCATTAAATGATCCTGGACCGGTTCAGGATCCTCAGGATTGGCCCCTGAATGGCCTCATTGACTATCCTTCCTGTGGAGACCTCTTCACAACCCTGTCTCAGATTTTGCATCACATGTTATCCCTCCCTCCATCTCTCTCTGACAACAGCCCCTCCTTTCTCCAGCAACCTCAAAATCCATCAAACCCTCCCCCTGTCTCTGGCTGTCCCACTCTCTCCTTGTCTCCCACTCTCCCCCTTCCCATGTAGACTCACAGTCCCTGGGCTGGAGGACATAGTGCAGAGACTAACTCACCTTTTGACTGACTGCAGTAATGCACAGCAAGATCCCACTCTGAAACCATCGCCAAGTACACACACTGTCCTTCTCCATCCATATATGCCCTTCTCACTCTCTCTCTCTCTCTCCCTGTCTCTCTCACTCTGTCCTTTTCTCACTCCGCGTCCGTGACTCTTACTGCCCATTTCTCTCTCTCCACTTTCTCCATCTCCACTCTCTCCATGTCTCTCTCTCTTTTTATCACTCTCCCTTTCTCTTTCTCTTTTTCTCTATTTCAGACACACTCAGAAAAGTACTTCATGTTCCTTCCACTCACCCCCTCCCCACAGTGGGTGTAAAACCTAGGAGAGACCAGGCACTGAGGCAAGCTCTTCCCAATGCCCCTTCCCCCAGTCACTGGGACAGAGCAGAGGGGTCCAGGGAGAAAGAGGGAGAGCAACTACACGAGAGAAAGAGAGATGGATGGACAGACAGTGAGAGGGAGGGAGAGAACAAGAGAAAGACAGGCAGGCAGAGGGGGGTAGAGGAAGTGAGAAGAACTGAGAGAGAGCAGACAGAGACAGACAGAGAGAGAGAGAGAGAGAGAGTGAAACTCCAGGAAGAGAAATACAATGTCAGACAGATACAAGGAGAAAATGGGAGGAGAAAGACAGGGAGAGTTCAGGCAGACAGCAAGACAGAAATCCCAGGGAGAGATATAGGACAGAGAGAGAGAGGAGTTACAACAGCAGAGAGATAGAGCTGAGAGAGTGGGGTGGTAGTGGGGGCTATGATGTTGCTAGAGTGATGTACAGACAGGAATAGCAAGATCCCACAGAGCTGAGAGACAGATGCAGAGAGAGATGAGCAAGGTGTTAGTTTTGTGAAAGACTGAATGATTAAGCATTCCTGAAAAACCAGGTGAGGTGACAAAGGGGGAAGGGAATCTGCTGGGAAATGTAAACAGGACAGAGATGTGAAGGATGGTGAGGAATAGAGATTGAAGGAAAGATGTGGGAGAGAGAACTGGGAAAAACAAAAACAGACATGAGAGCTGCAGAGAGAGAGGGAAGGAGTGAAATCTGTGGGATCAGATCCCTCTCTAGCATTTTGCTCCTTTGTCTCTCCCCGTTCCCACAGACGGCCTGAATCCCACAATTTGTGTGTGTGTGTGTGTGTGTGTATGTGTGTGTGTGTGTGTGTGTGTGTGTATGTGTGTGTATGTGTGTGTGTGTGTATGTGTGTGTGTGTGTGTGTGTGTGTGTGTGTGCGCTCTCGTCTGATAATTCCTTATCGCAGAATAATTTGATTCTCTGTCTCTGTACTGTCCAGGTTTCAGCTCCCAAATCAATACTAAATCATTCACGATCCTATTGAATAGTAGAGCAGGCTCGATGGGCTGAATGGTCTCCTCCTGTTCCTATTTCGGATGGTCTTATGTCCTTAACACTACCTCCCAGCACTTGGCCCCCACCCTGGAGGTTATGACTCCACAAGGCCCTGATCTGTAGAGTGCTGCACTCTTCCGTGAGTCTCGGAGGGAACCAGACTGATTTGGATTGGAGTTGCAGCCTCTCAGTGAGAAGTGAAATCTCCTCGAGATTCCCCTCAGTCTCTCACTGTAAGGTGGATCAGCCCAGTCTCGGGGAAGCAAACAGCAGGCCAGGTCTGCCCTGTCCTCCAGCTCCATTTCAGAAGGCCACATGGGAGGGGCTTGGTTCCTTCATCAGCTTCCCGTGCTCTCCCTTCTGGGTTAGGGTGGGGGCCGAATGAACCTGATCCTGGCTCTTCTTGCGGTGCAGGCTGGCTATGATTGGGTTATACAGGACATGCCCCTGGAGTGAGGTTGGTTAGCTCAGTTGGCTGGTCACTTATCTTACCACACCAGCTAGAGTTACTCTGAAGGACTCTCCTTCCCAACCTCTCCCCTCAGCTGGGCCATAGTGACCCTCTGATTAAATCCCCACCAGACCCCGCTCTGTAATGAGGAGCTGTCCCATGCTCTGGTAAGACTACGGTGACATTACATTGGTTTGTACCTGGAGCACTGTGTGCAGGACTAGTCACTGCATTACCAGAGGGATGTTAGTGTGTGGGGAAGCTTTACTGGATGAATCCCCACTGGAATGAACAGCACTCTCCCCCAGTTAAGCCACCCTGACAGGTTTTGTGTCTTTGGAGACATAAGGACCAATTCACCTGAACCAACAGCTGGATTTTATATTCATGGGCACCTGATAGATTGGCTAGTTTACACACACACACACACACACACTCTCTCTCTCTCACAGACACTCACTCTCTCAAACATACACACACTCTCACTTCCTCAAACACATACACACACACTCTCTCACAAACACACACTCAGACAGACACGTACAAAAACACATAATCCCTCTCTCACACACACAGACACACAGAGATACACACACATGGACTCTCACACACACAGACAGACACTCGCTTTCTGTGTCTCTCTCTCACAGAGATAAACACACAAAACCACGGTTACTGTACAAACGTGGAGGGTACAAACGTGGAGGAAGGTTCAATGGAGAGATCACTTTCCTAGGACTGAACCCTGATCTCGCATGATGACTGCTCTAGGGAGACAGACAGCAACTGTAAATGACTTGTTGGATCTTCCTGTGCACCGCATCTTGCATCGACAGCATTGGTTTGTTTGGGTGCCTGCTTTTCTAGAGAGTCTCCAAGCATCAAGTGACCATACATTGACAACAGTTTTTCTCCAATCTATGTTTAAGACACATGGTGATGTGATTTTTCACTGATTGTTTAAAAAGATCTGAATCTTCTAAAATGGACGTGGCCTCCATCCCAAACCATTTCCACAAGCCATGCTGACCATCCCTAATCAATCCTTGCTTTTCGAAATGCATGTAAATTTTCACTCAGAATGCAATCCAACAGCTTACCCACCACTGCCATCAGGCTCACAGCTCCATAGTTCAATGGCTGTTCCTTGTAGCCTTACTTCAATAATGGCCCATCATTAATCACCCTCCAGTCTTCAGGCACCTCACCCGTTGTTACTGATCGGTCCATCTGACAAGGCCATCTCCATCCTTCTGTAATCTAAGGCTATCCTCCTCAGTATTTATCACCCAACCAATCTTCATATCATTCATGAACCCAATGATTAACCATCCACCATTCAAACCTAAATCTTTTCTATCAACCACATCAGTAAGACCCCAACAGTGAGACATGAATAGACAGAGATTTCTAACTGGGCCATCACTGTCTACTTCCTGCCACTCAGCATTCTGCGCCAAATTCCTTGGATCTTGAGTTTTTATGTTCACTATCAGTTTCCAGTATGGATCCTGATAAAAGCCTTACTGACCTCCAAGCAGGCGACAGGAAAGTATTGCCCTTGTTAACACACGGGGTCACATCCTTAAAAAGTGCAATCCCATTGGTAAGACCTGACCCCTCCTTAACACAACCATTCTGACTGGTCTTCATGAACTCCAGTCTCTTTAAATGCTGATTAATTCTATTCCCAAAATTACTTCCAATTGACGTCCCACCCACGATATTAGCCTGACTGGCCTGTAGCTGCCTCATATATCTCATGCTCCTTCTTGAATAACAGTACCACATGGTCAGTCCGACGACACCTCTCCTGTGGCCAGAGGGGATTTGAAAATGTTTGCAAGTGTACCTGCTACTTCCTCCATCACCTCATTCGGTAAACTGAGATACATTTCCACCGTCTTTGGAGATTTATTGGGTTGTACGAAGGCCACACCACTCAGAACCATCTCTCTCTATATATATGCTAATTCATTTAATTGTATCACAGAGCATCTTCACAATTTCATATCAACACTGTCCCAATGAGCATTGACAAAATGAATCCATTCACTGTAGCCTCTGGGTCCATGCACAAATTCTCACTGTGTTCCACAACCTATTCTTTCTGTCATTATCAATTCACCCTTAATGTCACTGTAAAGTCCTTTCAGATATTTATTTCCTCTCTTCGCACTCCTCTCTCCCAGGCAATTAGCCTGCGATACGATTTGGAGGAGTGTGGATTAGCAGTGGGAAGCTCAGAAATAAGGAATACCCGACTGTGCTGAGTGTGGGGCAGTGGGATTCATTTGGGATAAGCACATGGAAGCTGAGGAATAAACCTCAGTCCTGCAGCATGAAAATATCCCTTTGAGCTGGCAGGTCAGTCACACGAAACGAAAACTCCAACACTGGGAAAAGAGGGTGGTAACCAAATGAAGACGGTCTGTTTGAACACAGTCTCTGGAATCTGGACGTGGGAATCATTGCTGAGCAGGGTATGTAGGAAGCAGATGCAGAAATGTACTGAACAATTTCAGATATTCCTCTTAGGCCACAAGCTATGGGAGCAGAAATTAGGCCATTCAGCCCATCTGATAGTGTGGAACTCACTCAGTGCTGACTCTCTCACAATGCAGGTATCCCCCAAACTGATGCGCTGACAGTGCAGCACTGCCTCAGTAATGATCCTCTGACAGTGCAGCACTCACTCAGTACTGACTCTCTGACAGTGCAGCACTCCCTCAGTACTGACATTCTCACAGTGCAGCACTGCCCCCAGATTGACCCTCTGACATTGCGGCAATCCCCCATTACTGACCCCCTGATAGCGCAGCACTCCCTCAGGAATGACCCTCTGACAGTGCAGCATTTCCACAGTACTGACCCTCCGACAGTACGGCTCTCCCGCAGTGCTGACTCTCTGACAGTGCAGCCCTCCCTCAAACTGACCCTCTGACAGTGCAGCACTCCCTCAGTACTGACCCTCTGACAGTGTGGCACTCCCTCAGTAATGACCCTCTGACAGTGCAGCATTTCCTCAGTACTGACCCTCTGATAGTGCAGCACTCCCTCAGTACTGACCCTCTCACAGTGTAGCAATCCCTGAGTACTGACCCTCTGACAGTGCGGCGCTCCCACAGTATAGACCCTCTGATAGTGCAGTACTCCCTCAGTACTGACCCTCTGACAGTGCAGCACTCCCTCAGTACTGACCCTCTGACAGTGCAGCACTCCCTCAGTACTGACCCTCTGATAGTGCAGCACTCCCTCAGTACTGACCCTCTGACAGTGCAGCACTCCCTCAGTACTGACCCTCTGACAGTGCAGCTCTCCCACAGTACTGACCCTCTGACAGTGTGGCACTCCCTCAGTAATGACCCTCTGACAGTGCAGCATTTCCTCAGTACTGACCCTCCGTTAGTGCAGCACTCCCTCAGTACTGACCCTCTCACAGTGTAGCAATCCCTGAGTACTGACCCTCTCACAGTGCGGCACTCCCACAGTACAGACCCTCTGATAGTGCAGCATTCCCTCAGTACTGACCCTTTCACAGTGCGGCGCTCCCACAGTATAGACCCTCTGATAGTGCAGCACTCCCTCATTACTGACCCTCTCACAGTGTAGCAATCCCTGAGTACTGACCCTCTCAAAGTCCGGCACTCCCACAGTATAGACTCTCTGATAGTACAGCACTCCCTCAGTACTGACCCTCTGACAGTGCAGCACTCCCTCAGTGCTGACCCTCTCACAGTGCAGCACTCCCTCAGTACTGACCCTCTGACAGTGCAGCACTCCCTCAGTACAGACCCTCTGACAGTGCAGCCCTCCCTCAGTACTGACCCTCTGACAGTGCAGCACTCCCTCAGTACTGACCCTCTGACAGTGCAGCCCTCCCTCAGTACTGACCCTCTGACAGTGCAGCACTCCCTCAGTACTGACCCTCTGACAGTGCAGCACTCCCTCAGTACGCTTCCTATGACACTGCAGTACTCCCTCAGAACTGACCCTCTGACACTGCAACAGCTCCTTGGCCCTGCGCCCCTGACGGCGCTGCAATCCCTCAGTACTGTCCCTCTGACAGTGCAGCACTCCCTCAGTACTGACCCTCTGACAGTGCAGCACTCCATCAGTACTGACCCTCTGACAGTGCAGCACTCCCTCAGTACTGACCCTCTGACAGTGCAGCACTCCCTCAGTGCTGACCCTCTGACAGTGCAGCACTCCCTCAGCACTGCTCCTTTGACACTGCAGCACACCCTCAGAAATGACGCTCTGACACAACAGCATTCCCTCAGTACTGACACTGACTCTGCAGCACTCTCTTTGCACTGACATTTCTACAGTGCAGCATTCCCTCTGTACTGATACTCATACAGTGTGGCATTCCCTCAATACTGACCATCCGACAATGTAGCCCTCCATCAATATAGATGCGCTTCCAGTGCAGCACTCCCTCGGTACTGACCCTCCGATAACGTGGCATTTTCTCAGTACTGACTCTCCGACAGAGCAGAACTCCCTCAGTACTGACACTCTGACAGTGCAGCACTGCCTCAGTCCTGCACTTCTGATAGTCCAGCACCCCCTCAGTATTGACCCTTTGGCAGTGCAGCTCTCCCTCAGTACTGACCCTTTGGCAGTGCAGCTCTCCCTCAGTACTGACCCTCTGTAACAAGACTCACTCAGAACTTACACCCTGACCGTGTAGGGCTCCCTCAGTAATGACCCTTTGAGTGTGCATCACTCTCTCAGTACTGACCCTCTGGCAATGCAGCAATCACTCAGTACTGACTGTCCAACACATAGTGTGGAGCTCCCTCAGTACTGAACCCCTCACAGTGCAGTGATCCCTCAGTACTGACCCCCTCAGAGTGCGGTGATCCCTCAGTACTGACCCCCTCACAGTGAGGTGCTCCCTCAGTACTAATCCCCTCAGAGAGTGGTGCTCCCTCAGTATTGACCCCCTCACAGTGCGGTGATCCCTCAGTACTGAACCCCTCACAGTGCAGTGATCCCTCAGTACTGACCCCCTCACATCGCGGTGATCCCTCAGTACTGACCCCCTCACATCGCGGTGATCCCTCAGTGCTGACCCCCTCACATTGCGGTGATCCCTCAGAACTAATCCCCTCAGAGTGTGGTGCTCCCTCAGTACTGACCCCGCTCACAGCGCGGTGATTGCTCAGTACTAATACCCTCAGAGTGTGGTGCTTCCTCAGTACTGATCCCCTCACAGCACGGTGATCCCTCAGAACTAATCCCCTCAGAGTGTGGTGCTCCCTCAGTACTGACCCCCTCACAGCGCGGTGATCGCTCAGTACTAATCCCCTCAGAGTGTGGTGCTTCCTCAGTACTGATCCCCTCACAGCGCGGTGATCCCTCAGTACTAATACCCTCAGAGTGTGGTGCTTCCTCAGTACTAACCCCCTCACAGCACGGTGATCCCTCAGTACTGACCCCCTCATAGCGCGGTGATCCCTCAGTACTGACCCCCTCATAGCGCGGTGATCCCTCAGTACTAACCCCCTCACATCGCGGTGATCCCTCAGAAGTAATCCCCTCAGAGTGTGGTGCTCCCTCAGTACTGACCCCCTCACATCGCGGTGATCCCTCAGAAGTAATCCCCTCAGAGTGTGGTGCTCCCTCAGTACTGACCCCCCTCACAGCGCGGTGATCGCTCAGTACTGACCCCCTCACATCGCGGTGATCCCTCAGAACTAATCCCCTCAGAGTGTGGAGCTCCCTCAGTACTGACCCCCTCACAGCGCGGTGATCGCTCAGTACTGACCCCCTCACATCGCGGTGATCCCTCAGTACTAATCCCCTCAGAGTGTGGTGCTTCCTCAGTACTGATCCCCTCACAGCGCTGTGATCCCTCAGAAGTAATCCCCTCAGAGTGTGGTGGTCCCTCAGTACTGACCCCCTCACAGCGCTGTGGTCCCTCTGTACTAATCCCCTCAGAGTGTGGTGGTCCCTCAGTACTGACCCCCTCACAGCGCGGTGATCGCTCAGTACTAATCCCCTCAGAGTGTGGTGCTCCCTCAGTACTGATCCCCTCACAGCGCGGTGATCGCTCAGTACTGACCCCCTCACAGCACGGTGATCCCTCAGTACTGACCCCCTCACAGCGCGGTGATCGCTCAGTACTAATCCCCTCAGAGTGTGGTGCTCCCTCAGTACTGACCCCCTCACAGCGCGGTGATCCCTCAGTACTAATCCCCTCAGAGTGCGGTGCTCCCTCAGTACTGACCCCCTCACAGCACGGTGATCCCTCAGTACTAATCCCCTCAGAGTGCGATGATCCCTCAGTACTGACTCCCTCACATCGCGGTGGTCCCTCTGTACTAATCCCTTCAGACTGCTGTGCTCCCTCAGTTCTAACCCTTTCACAGTGCAGCGCTCCCTCAGTAGTAACCCTCTCACAGTGCGACACTCTGACAGCATGGCCATCCATTAGTACTGACCATCAGAGAGTGCGCACTTCATCATTACTGACCCTCTCACTGCACAGCAATCCCTCCATCTGACTCACTGACAATGCAGCACTCCCTCCATACTGATCCTCTGACAATGCTGCACTCCCTCCACACTGATCCTCTGACAATGCTGCACCCCCTCCACACTGATCCTCTGACAATGCTGCACTCCCTCCATACTGATCCTCTGACAATGCTGCACTCCCTCCACACTGACCCTCTGACAATTCTGCACTCCCTCCACACTGACCCTCTGACAATGCTGCACTCCCTCCACACTGATTCTCTGACAATGCTGCACTCCCTCCACACTGATCCTCTGACAATGCTACACTCCCTCCACACTGACCCTCTGACAATACAGCACTCCCTCCATACTGACCCTCTGATAGTGATGCACTCACTCAGTACTAACCCTCTGACAGTGCAGCACTCCCTCAGTACTGACCCTCTGACAGTGCAGCACTCCCTCAGTACTGACCCTCCGACAGTGCAGCACTCCCTCAGTACTGACCCTCTGACAGTGCAGCACTCCCTCAGTACTGACCATCTGACAGTGCAGCACTCCCTCAGTACTGACCTTCTGAAAGTGCAGCACTCCCTCAGTGTTGACCTTCCGACAGTGCAGCACTCCCTCAGCACTGACCTACTTTTTTTCTATTTCACAGAGTCTTGTGGAAATTTGGAGACATAGTGTTTGCAGATTCTGAGGAAGCATGAGAGAGACACACAAACCAAACCCTGTCTGAAACTCTCTGCAATAGACTATTCAGAGGCACAGAGTCACAGAGATGCACAGCTTGGAAATGGACGCTCCTGTCCAAGTTGTCCATACCAACCAGATATTCTCATCTCATTTCATTCCTTTTGCTAGCACTTGGCTGATATCCCTCTAAACCCTTCCTATTCACATACTCATCCTGATGCCTTTGAAATGTCGCAATTATACCAGCCCCCATCACTTCCTCTGGCAGCTACCTGCATGCCCTTGAATAAGTGCTCAAACATTCATACTGTCAATTCAAACTCTAATAAACACCAACCTACGAAAGGATATCATTGTCATTTTCAACCGACCCTTAGCTTCTTCATTACGCTGATTTCAACAGAGGTAAAGAAACAGAGTTAGTGACCATCCACCGTCACCCTGTTATAAAACTTATTTTCAAATGTGGCTTGTGTGTGATTCCCACCCCCTCTAATAGTTGCCTGGAAGGTGGGGGTGGGGTGTACTCTCTTGCTGCAGTCCTTGGGTGTCCCACAGTGATGTTAGGGAGGGAGCTCCAGGAGTTTGACCTGAACCATGTAAAGAGCTCTCTTACTGGAGTGCCCTTTTTAAAGTTGGGAAGTTATTATAGACCAGGAGGACCCGAGAGCTGCTGTCTTGTCAGAGAAAGAGGACTGGTGGGTCACACACCTCAGGTGAGGGGAGAGGTTGAGAAGCTGGGGCCTTCATGGTAATTTCAGACATGATAGAGATTGAACTAACAATGTTGGCATCACGAACCTGTTAGCTGTGATAACTGACCGCCCTTTGTAGCAGAGGGATTCAATCCCTTGAACAGAGCAAGCTTGAGAATTCAACACTAAAATCAATCTGTACGGACGCACTAGAGACCCGAAACATCAATACAGAGATTGCTGAAGAAGCTCAGCATGTCCGGCAGCATCTCTGAGGGGAGAGGGACAAAGAGACAGAGCGATCACCTTTTAATCCAGTGATTTCTGCGGGAAAGTTCCTTCAGAACAGACCGTTTTGAGGAAGGGTCACTTGACAAAGGCACTTCACAAAGATCCTGATCAATGTAACTTTGTGATGTTAGTTCAGAAGGAACAGCTCAGACCTAACATTTCGGTGTGCCTTTGTTCTGTATCTGTTCTCCCATGTTGCCCGCCCTCCGAATACAATACCTTACACAGCCTTAAACCTGTTTGTCAACTTTCAGCAGAAGCAGCCTCAGGGCATTGAACACAGACTGAATTACTCAGTGACACTTGGATCAGGTCAAGTTCTCAAGTAAACAGATGGTGGGGAAATTCAGCACAATTCAGCAGGTAGCAACAGTGAAGAGAGAGAGGAACAATTCGCATTCCAAGTGACTCTTCCTCAAAACGGTCTGTTCTGAAGGAACTTTCCCGCAGAAATCACTGGATTGAAAGGTGAACTCTCTCTCTGTCTCTTTCTCCCTCTCCCTTCAGAGATGCTGCCGGACATGTTTAGCTTCTTCAGCAATCTCTGTATTGATGTTTCAGGTCTCTAGTGCGTCCGTACATATTGATTTTAGTGTTGAATTCTCAAGCTTACTCTATTAAAGGGATTGAATCCCTCAGCTACAAAGGGGGGTCAGTTACCATAGCTAACAGGTTCGTGATGCCAATATTGTTGGTTCAATCTCTATCATGTCTGAAATGACCATGAAGACCCCAGCTTCTCAACCTCGCCCCTCCCCTGAGGTGTGTGACCCACCAGCCTCTCTCTCTGACAAGACAGCAGCTCTCGGGTCCTCCTGGTCTATATTAACTTCCCAACTTTAAAAAGGGCACTCCAGTAAGAGAGCTCTTTACATGGTTCAGGTCAAACTCCTGGAGCTCCATCCCTAACATCACTGTGGGACACCCAAGGACTGCAGCAGCAGAGGACACCCCACCCCCACCTTCCAGGCAACTATTAGAGGCTGTGGGAATCACATACAAGCCACATTTGAAAATAAGTTTTATAACAGGGTGACGGTGGATGGTCACTAACTCTGTTTCTTTACCTCTGTTCAAATCAGCGTAATGAAGAAGCTCAGGGTGGGTTGAAAATGACAGAGGGTCAGTACTGAGGGAGCACCACACTGTGAGAGGGTCAGTACAGAGGGAGTGCCACACTGTCAGAGGGTCAGTACAGAGAGAGTGCCACACTGTCAGAGGGTCAGTACAGAGGGAGCACCATACTGTCAGAGGGTCAGCAGAGAGGGAGCACCATACTGTCAGAGGGTCAGTACAGAGGGAGTGCTACACTGTCAGAGGGTCAGTACAGAGAGAGTGCCGCACTGTCAGAGGGTCAGCAGAGAGGGAGCACCATACTGTCAGAGGGTCAGTACAGAGAGAGTGCCACACTGTCAGAGGGTCAGTACAGAGAGAGTGCCACACTGTCAGAGGGTCAGTACAGAGGGAGTGCCACACTGTCAGAGGGTCAGCACAGAGGGAGTGCCACACTGTCAGAGGGTCAGTACAGAGAGAGTGCTACACTGTCAGAGGGTCAGTACAGAGAGAGTGCTACACTGTCAGAGGGTCAGCACAGAGGGAGTGCCACACTGTCAGAGGGTCAGTACAGAGAGAGTGCCACACTATCAGATGGTCAGTACAGAGAGAGTGCTACACTGTCAGCTGGTCAGTATTGAGGCACTGCTGGACTGTCAGAGGTGCAGGACCGAGCCAGAGGGTTAGTACTGAGGGAGTGCTACACTGTCAATGGGTCAGTACTGAGGGACCACAGCGATGTGAGGGGGTCAGTACTGAGGGATCACCACGCTGTGAGGGGGTCAGTACTGAGGGATCACCGCGCTGTGAGGGGGTCAGTACTGAGGGATCACCGCGCTGTGAGGGGGTCAGTACTGAGGGATCACCGCGCTGTGAGGGGGTCAGTACTGAGGGATCACCGCACTGTGAGGGGGTCAGTACTGAGGGATCACCGCACTGTGAGGGGATTAGTACTGAGGGATCACCGCACTGTGAGGGGGTCAGTACTAAGGGAGCACCACACTATGTGTCGGACAGTCAGTACTGAGTGATTGCTGCATTGCCAGAGGGTCAGTACTGAGAGAGTGATGCACACTCAAAGGGTCATTACTGAGGGAGCGCTACACAGTCAGTGTGTCAGTTCTGTGGGAGTATTGTTACAGAGGGTCAGGACTGAGGGAGTGCTGGACTATCAGACGTGCAGGACTGAGGCAGTGCCCCACTATCAGAATGTCAGTACTGAGGGATTCTGCTCTGTCGGAGGGTCAGTACTGAGAAAATGCCACGTTATCGGAGGGTCAGTACCGAGGGAGTGCTGCACTGTAGAAATGTCAGTGCTGAGGGAATGCTATTGTGTCAGAATTTCATTTCTGAGGGTGTGCTGCAGTGTCAAAGGACCAGTGCTGAGGGATTGCAGCACTGTCAGAGTGTCAGTACTGAGGGATTGCAGCACCGTCAGGGGCCAAGGGGCTGTTGCAGTGTCAGAGGGTCAGTTCTGAGGGAGTATTGAATGATCAGAGGATGCGCCTGTCTTAAAGTCAGTGTGAAGGTGCGCCACACTGTGGGAGGGTCAGTGTACGTGCAATGCTTCACTGTCAGTACAGAGGGTCAGTAGAGAGGGAGTGCCGCAGTGTCATAGGAACAGTACTGAGGGGAGTCTCACTGTCAGAGGGCCAATACCAAGGGAGTGCTGCACTGTCAGAGGGTCAGTACTGAGGGAGTGCTGCACTGTCAGAGGGTCAGTACTGAGGGAGTGCTGCACTGTCAGAGGATACTACTGCAGGAGTGCTGCGCTATCAGGGGGTCAGTAATGGGGAATAGCTGCAATGTCAGAGGGTCAATCTGGGGGCAGTGCTGCACTGTGAGAAGGTCAGTACTGAGGGAGTGCTGCACTGACAGAGGATCATGACTGAGGGAGCGCTGCACTGACAGAGGATCATTACTGAGGGAGTGCTACACTGTCAGCGCATCAGTCTGGGGGATACCTGCATTGTAAGAGAGTCAGGACTGATTGAGTGCCACACTATCAGATGGGCTGAATGGCCTAATTTCTGCTCCCATAGCTTGTGGCCTAAGAGGAATATCTGAAATTGTTCAGTATATTTCTGCCTCTGCTTCCTACATACTCTGCTCAGCAATGATTCCCACGTTCAGATTCCAGAGACTGTGTTCAAACAGACCGTCTTCATTTGGTTACCACCCTCTTTTCCCAGTGTTGGGGTTTCTGTTTCGTGTGACTGACCTGCCAGCTCAAAGGGATATTTTCATGCTGCAGGGCTGAGGTTTATTCCTCAGCTTCTGTGTGCTCATCCCAAATGAATCCCACTGTCCCACACTCATCACAGTCGTGTGTTCCTTATTTCTGAGTTTCCCAATGCTAATCCACATCCAGACTGACATCCCACACTCCTCCAAATCGTATCACAGGCTAATTGCCTGGGAGAAAGGAATGCTAAGAGGGGAAATAGAATTCTGAATGGACCTTACAGTGACATTAAGGGTGAATTGATAATGACAGAAACACAGTGAGAATTTGTGCATGGACCCAGAGGCTACAGTGAATGGATTCATTTTGTCAATGCTCATTGGGACAGGGTTGGTATGAAATCGTGAAGATGCTCTGTGATACAATTAAATGAATGAGCATATATATAGAGAGAGATGGTTCTGAGTGGTCTGGCCTTCTTACAACCCAATAAATCTCCAAAGATGGTGGAAATGTATCTCAGTTTACCGAATGAGGTGATGGAGGAAGTAGCAGGTACACTTGCAAACATTTTCAAATCCCCTCTGGCCACAGGAGAGGTGTCGTCGGACTGACCATGTGGTACTGTTATTCAAGAAGGATCATGGGATATACCAGGCAGCTACAGGCCAGTCAGTCTAATATCGTGGGGGGGACGTCTGTTGGAAGCAATTTTGGGAGATAGAATTAATCAGCATTTAAAGAGACTGGAGTTCATGAAGACCAGTCAGAATGGTTATGTTAAGGAGGGGTCAGGTCTGACCAATGGGATTGCACTTTTTAAGGAGGTGGTCAGGTGTGTAAAAAGGGGCAACACTTTCCTGTCGCCTGCTTGGAGGTCAGTAAGGCTTTTTATCAGGATCCATACTGGAAACTGATAGTGAACATAAAAACTCAAGATCCAAGGAATTTGGCACAGAATGCTGAGTGGCAGGAAGTAGACAGTGATGGCCCAATTAGAAATCTCTGTCTGTTCATGTCTCACTGTTGGGGTCTTACTGATGTGGTTGATAGAAAAGGTTTAGATTTGAATGGTGGAGGATTAATCATTGGGTTCATGAATGATATGAAGATTGGTTGGGTGATAAATACTGAGGATGATAGCCTTAGATTACAGAAGGATGGAGATGGCCTTGTCAGATGGACCGATCAGTGGCGACGGGTGAGGTGCCTGAAGACTGGAGGGTGATTAATGATGGGCCATTATTGAAGTAAGGCTACAAGGAACAGCCATTGAACTATGGAGCTGTGAACCTGATGGCCGTGGTGGGTAAGCTGTTGGAGGGCATTCTGAGAGACAATTTACATGCATTTGGAAAAGCAAGAATTGATTAGGGATGGTCAGCATGGCTTGTGGAAATGGTTTATCCAACTTGATAGAGGTTTTGAAGGGTTGACTGAGAAGATAGATGAGAAAGTTTCACATGGGAGACTGGTTAGTAAAAGGTTAGATGACATGACATCCAGGGAGAGAGAACAGCACGGTGCCGCAGTGGTTAGCACTGCTTCCTCACAGCACCAAGGATGCAACTTTGATTCTAGCTCCCAGCCACTGTCTGTGTGGAGTTTACACATTCTCCCTGTATCTGTGGGTTTCCTCTGGGTGTTCCGGTTTCTACCCACAATCCAAATATGTGCTGGTTAGGTGGGGTGGCCATGGGAAATGCAACATTACAGGGATAGAATAGAGAGTGTGAGTGTAGGTGGGATGCTTTTCAGACGGCCGATGTGGACCTGATGGGCCGAATGGCCTGATTTTACACTGTAAGAATTCAATGATTAATCAAGAGACCCAATAATGTTCTGAGGATCAGGGCTCCAATCTTGGACTGCGGTGGATGTCGGTCCTTACAATCTGAAGGGGTTTGTGGATGAATGCAGTCTGAGAGTTGGGCTGGGCTGTGTTCTGAGGTGTTAAGGGTGTGAATATTTTGTGGAGGTACTGTATGAGGGGCATTGTGGGTAAACACAATAGAGTGGTGCTTTCTGAGGTATGAGGGAGCACTGTCTGGTGGTACAAGGTGCAGAATGTAGGAAGGTACAGATACACTTCCCTGATCATTCCCTCAGGGTCCACAAGGCACACTGGTGTCGCAATTTGGGATGGAGGCCACGTCCATTTTAGAAGATTCAGATCTTTTTGAACAAACATTGAAAGATAACATCACCATGTGTCTTAAACATGGATTGGAGGAAAACTGTTGTCAATGTATGGTCACTTGTAGCTTGGAGACTCTCTAGAAAAGCAGGCACCCAAACAGACCAACGCTGTCGATGCAAAACGTGGTGCACAGGAAGATCCAACAAGTCATTTGCAGTTGCTGTCTGTCTCCCTACAGCAGTCATCATTCGAGATCAGGGTTTAGTCCTAGGAGAAGTAATCTCTCCATCGAACCTTCCTCCATGTTTGTACAGTAATCGTGGTTGTGTGTGTGTATCTCTGTGTGTGAGAGAGAGACAGAGAGCGAGTGTCTGTCTGTGTGTGAGAGAGAGAGTGCATGTGTGTGTATCTCTGTGTGTCTGTGTGTGTGAGAGAGGGATTATGTGTTTATGTATGTGTCTGTCTGAGTGTGTGTTTGTGTGCGTGTGTGTGTGTGAGAGAGGAATGTGTGTGTGTGTTTGAGGAAGTCAGAGTGTGTGTTTGAAAGAGAGTGTGTGTTTGTATGTATGTGTGTGAGAGGAATGTGTGTGTGTGAGAGAGAGGAATGTGTGTGTATATGTTTGAGAGTGTGTGTTTGGGAGAGTGAGTGTCTGTGAGAGTGTGTGTGTGTCTGTGTGTGTGTGTGTGTCTGTGTGTGTGTCTGTGTGTGTGTCTGTGTGTGTCTGTGTGTCTGTGTGTGTCTGTGTTTGTGTGTAAACTAGCCAGTCTTATTCTGTGCCCAGCTGCTGTTTCAGGTGAAATGGTCCTCGTGTCTCCAAAGACACAAAGGCTGCAAGAGTGAATTAACTGGGGGAAAGAGAGTGCTGTTCATTCCAGTGGGGATTCATCCAGTAAACCTTCCCCACACACTAACATCCCTCTGGCAATGCAGTGACTATTCCTGCACACAGTGCTCCAGGTACAAACCAATGTAATGTCACCATAGTCTTACCAGAGCATGGGACAGCTCCTCATTACAGAGCGGGGTCTGGTGGGGATTTAATCAGAGGGTCACTATGGCCCAGCTGAGGGGAGAGGTTGGGAAGGAGAGTCCTTCAGGGTAACTTTAGCTGGTGTGGTAAGCTAACTGACCAGCCAACTGAGCTAACCAACCTCACTCCAGGGGCATGTCCTGTATAACCCAATTATATCCAGCCTGCACCTCAATAAGAGCCAGGAGCAAGGCCATTCGGCCCCCACCCTAACCCAGAAGGGAGAGCACGGGAAGCTGATGAAGGAACCAAGCCCCTCCCATGTGGCCTTCTTAAATGGAGCTGGAGGACAGGGCAGACCTGGCCTGCTGTTTGCTTCCCCGAGACTGGGCTGATCCACCTTACAGTGAGAGACTGAGGGGAATCTCGAGGAGATTTCACTTCTCACTGAGAGGCTGCAACTCCAATCCAAATCAGGCTGGTTCCCTCCGAGACTCACGGAAGAGTGCAGCACTCTACAGATCAGGGCCTTGTGGAGGCATAACCTGCAGTGTGGGGACCAAGAGATGGGAGGTAGTGTTAAGGACATAAGACCATCCGAAATAGGAACAGGAGGAGAACATTCAGCCCCTCGAGCCTGCTCTACTATTCAATAGAATCGTGAATGATTTAGTATTGATTTGGGAGCTGAAACCTGGACAGTACAGAGACAGAGAATCAAATTATTCTGCGATAAGGAATTATCAGACGAGAGCACACACACACACACACACACACACACACACATACACACACACACACGCACACACACACACACACACATACACACACACACACACACACACACACAAATTGTGGGATTCAGGCCGTCTGTGGGAACGGGGAGAGACAAAGGAGCATAATGCTAGAGAGGGATCTGATCCCACAGATTTCACTCCTTCCCTCTCTCTCTGCAGCTCTCATGTCTGTTTTTGTTTTTCCCAGTTCTCTCTCCCACATCTTTCCTTCAATCTCGTTTCCTCACCATCCTTCACATCTCTGTCCTGTTTACATTTCCCAGTAGATTCCCTTCCCCCTTTGTCACCTCACCTGGTTTTTCAGGAATGCTTAATCATTCAGTCTTTCACAAAACTAACACCTTGCTCATCTCTCTCTGCATCTGTCTCTCAGCTCTGTGGGATCTTGCTATTCCTGTCTGTACATCACTCTAGCAACATCATAGCCCCCACTACCACCCCACTCTCTCAGCTCTATCTCTCTGCTGTTGTAACTCCTCTCTCTCTCTGTCCTATATCTCTCCCTGGGATTTCTGTCTTGCTGTCTGCCTGAACTCTCCCTGTCTTTCTCCTCCCATTTTCTCCTTGTATCTGTCTGACATTGTATTTCTCTTCCTGGAGTTTCACTCTCTCTCTCTCTCTCTCTCTCTCTCTGTCTCTGTCTGCTCTCTCTCAGTTCTTCTCACTTCCTCTACCCCCCTCTGCCTGCCTGTCTTTCTCTTGTTCTCTCCCTCCCTCTCACTGTCTGTCCATCCATCTCTCTTTCTCTCGTGTAGTTGCTCTCCCTCTTTCTCCCTGGACCCCTCTGCTCTGTCCCAGTGACTGGGGGAAGGGGCATTGGGAAGAGCTTGCCTCAGTGCCTGGTCTCTCCTAGGTTTTACCCCCACTGTAGGGGAGGGGGTGAGTGGAAGGAACATGAAGTACTTTTCTGAGTGTGTCTGAAATAGAGAAAAAGAGAAAGAGAAAGGGAGAGTGATAAAAAGAGAGAGAGACATGGAGAGAGTGGAGATGGAGAAAGTGGAGAGAGAGAAATGGGCAGTAAGAGTCAGGGACGCGGAGTGAGAAAAGGACAGAGTGAGAGAGACAGGGAGAGAGAGAGAGAGAGAGTGAGAAGGGCATATATGGAGGGAGAAGGACAGTGTGTGTACTTGGCGATGGTTTCAGAGTGGGATCTTGCTGTGCATTACTGCAGTCAGTCAAAAGGTGAGTTAGTCTCTGCACTATGTCCTCCAGCCCAGGTGCTGTGAGTCTACATGGGAAGGGGGAGAGTGGGAGACAAGGAGGAAGTGGGACAGCCAGAGACAGGGGGAGGGTTTGATGGAGTTTTGGGGTTGCTGGAGAAAGGAGGGGCTGTTGTCAGAGAGAGATGGAGGGAGGGATAACATGTGATGCAAAATCTGAGACAGGGTTGTGAAGAGGTCTCCACAGGAAGGATAGTCAATGAGGCCATTCAGGGGCCAATCCTGAGGATCCTGAACCGGTCCAGGATCATTTAATGGGTGAGGGGGGATGATGGGCAGAAAGGACTCCATCTGTGATGTAAACCTTCTGTAATTCTCGGACTGGGATCTTGCTGTACATTAAAATCGTCTCAGGCGAGTCAGTCAACCCAGACTCATTTACCTGTGTGAGAAAGTGAGGACAGCAGATGCTGGAAAGTCAGAGTTACAAAGTGTGGAGCTGGGGAATCACAGCAGGTCAGCCAGGAGAGTCGATGGTTCAGGCCTGACCTGCTGGGCTTTTCCAGCTCCACACTTTTCCACTCAAATCCCTCTGCCTCAGGGAGTGGGGCTCACAGCAATGTTGGGGGGGCAGCGAAATATTTGAGGGGGGCACAGTTGGTAAGGTAGGTATTTGGGAGGGAAGGTATTTGGGGAAGGGAATAAATTTGGGAGGAGAGTTAAAATGAGGGGCAAATGTTTTTAGCGGGGTCAAAATTGGGTGAGCACTTTCAGGTCTGAAATAAAGAAAAAGAGAAAGGGAGGATGAGAAAAAGAGAGAGAGGTAGAGCGAGTGGAGATGGAGAAGGGGGATGAGAGAAAGATGGGGCAGAGACAGACAGTGAGAGGGAGGGTGTGAGAGAAAGGCAGATTGAGAGAAAGAGACAGACAGGGAGAGAGAAGGACAAAGAGAGAAGGGGAAGTCAGACTGAGACAAACTGGCATTAAAGCATGGACAGACTGAAGGGGTGACACTCAGTATTCCAGTTGGTTCCAGCTCTCTCTCTCTCTCTCAATGGTTTTTCACTCTCCCTCTCTCCCATGCTCCTGGGGTTTCCTTCAGCTTGTCTCTCTCTCCCTCTCTCTCTCCCTCTCTCTGGATGGTGAGCTGGTCTCTGTCCCTTGCCATGTTGGTCACCTCAGAAAGTCTCCAGAAAATTCAAGAGATCAGTCTGCAGGTGATCCCTGGTTTTGTTCATTTCTGGATGGTTTCCCAGAACTTTCTATACTTCTGGCCAATTCAAAGAATCAGTTAATAGTTTGAAGCGTTGCTAATCATTTGGATGGCTTGTTCCTGTTAGTTGCTTTGTGTAGCAGGACCAGGTGCCTTCCTGTCTGGGCCCTCCTTTGTTTAGTGGAGACGTTATTAGGGATATGTCTGCCCAGGGGAACTGTTGCCTTTTACATTATGCTGATGGGATAACCATCTGGCTGCTGTCTGGCTTTTGTGATTTGGGAGTATAACTTGTCCAATATACCCAGCATCTCTTGGCTGTCTACCTGTGTTTTAGCAAGGAGGCAGGAACATTTCACCCATTCCCCCTCCCCCACCCAGTCTTTTGAATAGAAAGAAGCTTATACAATGAATTACAAACCTAATTTTAAAAGCTGGTTATGTTTGTTGTCAGAGTAGCCTGCTGTTTGAGCGAAAACCATTTTGTACATTGGTCAAACCGATTGTCATATAGCTGATAAGTGATATCATAGAATCCCTGCAGAGCAGAAACAGGCCCTTCAGCCCATCGAGTCCACAATGACCCTCTGAAGAGAATCCAACTCAGATCTATCCCCTGATGATATCTGTGAAACCCTACATTTCCCATGGCTATTCCAGCTAACCTGAATATCCCTCGGCACTACCGGCAATCTGTCAAAAATGCCCACCATTGAACAGTGGGAGAAAACCCATACAGATGGAGGGAGAATGTACAAACTCCACACAGACAGTCGCTCAAGAGTGGAATCAAACCCAGGTCTCTGGCGCTGTGAGGTGACAGTGCTAACCACTGAGTGACTGTGGCTCTCCTAACTGTTTCGACAAAACATATTCCGTCCTGAGAATCCATACAGAATTGTGATGCATAGCCAACATCCAGTGAGCAGAATAAATGCAAGGGAATGTGACCTGCTGTCTCAAACTTCAGGAATTCCCTTCCTAAGGACATTGTGAGTCCACCACCTGCAACAGTTCAAGGAGGCAGCTCACAACCAAAACCAGCTCCCGAGCAGCTACGGACAGGCAATCAATACTGGGCCCAGCCAGGAACACTCAAACACTGCAAATGAATGAAAGTAAGGTGATCACCCGGGGAGTTCCATCTACCTTCCAGTCCCTGGGGGTGTGTCCAGGCATTATTCACCATGATCGTACCCATCTGTTACAGCCTGCAATCCTAACCACCGGGATCCCGAGATATATCAAGGTGAGTGTAGTTAGGACCACAGCTTGATGTGAGAGGAGCCGAATTCGTTAATGACAGGCGATGGGAATGCCATGGTATGGCCTGTTCCTTCACATTTACGTAAGTGTGGTCCCTGTCAATGTCCCCTCTATCTCCACAGCATGTGGGAGGGAATCATGATAACCCATCCAAATACCTTCTTTAATGTAATTCCGATACTTTCGTCTTCAAAGATCCCCATCCTAACATTGTCACTTGGGATAACTGGAATCCCTCGCACCAAGCCCAGTGCCCCACCGAAAGTATCCTTACAGCTGTCATTAACCCAGCCCTTGGTGAGCTGCTGTAACTGACAGTGAGACATGTTAGTGTGGGTGTTCTCCTGGAACAAATATTTACACTGTTTGTCACTAATCCAGGATGGGACTTTTCTCGAGCAGTGAGGACTGCTGCCTTCATTTCATCATGGATGCCCCTCCCTCACTGTTGTCCCTCAGGGAGGGCTGAATGGCCTGGTGGACAAAGTCACAGGGTGATTAATTTAATTTGTTTGTCAGCATCCAGTCCGTGTATGACAGACTGTCGGTCTATCTCATCCAAAAATGTATCTGGGTTTGTGACAGGATCAAAGAGAGTGGCCTTTTTAGTGCTGCCCACCAGCTGGGTGCCTGGAATGGCTGTTGTGTACGGAGTGAGACCATAAGCTGCTTTACACTGGGTAACCACAGGATTCATGGAATCTGGGTCCGTCTGTGGGTCAGGGCTGGGGGCAAAAGATGCAGTGACCTGAGAACAAGGCAGTGGGAGTCCCCATCTGTGAGCGGTGTGGATGTGTCAGTGTGGGGACTGTCGTTATCTCCCTGGGGAGGTAGAACCCCAAAGGCACACATTATCCCATTCTGGGAGGAGTCCTGGTTCCCTAGGGATTGGATTTGCTCCTGACACCTCCTACTAGGGCCTGATGTGTGTTGCTCCATGTTGTAGGTGTACAGGACCCATGCAGCTGCTTGGAGCTCATACACTGTCCTCCCAGATTGTCAATGTAACCTGAGGCTGCCTCCCCATCCCCAGAGACCCTCCTTTCACTGGATTGGGCTCTTCCCAATTGGAACTGGAGTAGTCCCATGTTCCTGCAACCTTCTGTCCTGCTCATTGTGTCGGAGACCTAGCTCTGTCACAGCCTGTAGGTTTCCCTGGGGTGACCGGATCCCAGCTGCCTTATCCCAGCCGGGGGACCTCTAGGCTATCGGCAGTGGAGTGAGCTTTCCAGCTTCCTTCCCCGGTTCTCTATGGGCATCTCACCACAGCTCCTGTACCAGGAACCCTTCACTGCAAGGCCAGGCTGGCTTCCTGTGAAATTCTGCAGGACTGTTTCACATTTGTCCCTGCTCGTGTTCCTATTGCTTTGGTCGCTTCTGTATTATGGGACACCTGGGTATACTCATAGAGTCATAGAGTTCTACAGCATGGAGACAGGCTCTTTGGCCCAAACTGGTCCATCTACACTAACCCCGTTTCCATGCACTTGAACCAAATCCTTCCAATACGTTCCTCTCCATGTATTTGTCCAAGTGCATTTTAATTGTTCTTAAATGTATCCTCCTCGACCACTTGCACTGGTAGTTCATTCCGTATGTGTACCACCCCCTGGGTAAAAGCATTGTCCCTCAGGTTCCCTTTTAATCTTCCCCTTTCTCCTTAAACTGATGCCCTTTCATCCTTGATTCCCCAAGCCTTGGATAAAGACTGAGTGCATTCACCCTATCCATGCCTCCCATGATCTTATACACCTCTATAAGGACACCCCTCAGTCTCCTACACACGAAAGAAAATATCCTTGCTTGTCCAACCTCTCTCTTTATCTGTCTAGTTGAGTTCTGGCAACATCCTTGTAAATTATTTCTGTCCTCTTTCTAGTACAATAACATCCTTCCTTTCGCAAGGTGGGTAAAACTGAACACAATATTCCAAGTGCGGCCTCACCAACATCCTGCACAACTACAACAGAACTTCCCAACTTCGATATTCCATGCCCTGACTGGTGAAGGGCCCAGTGTGCCAAAAGCCTCCTTCACTGCCCTGTCTCCCTGAGTTCAGAGAGCCGTGCTCCTGGAATCCAAGGTCCCTCTGTTCCACTGCACTCCTTCAGGCCCTACCATTCCCCATGAAACCCCTGTCTTGATGTGACTTTCCAAAATGCAAGATCTCGTCCTTGTCTGTATTAAACTCCATTTGCCATTTCTCAGCCCAATTCCCCAGCTGATCAAGGCCATGTTCAATTGCTGAGAACCTTCCTTACTTATTTTAGTGTAATCTGAAAACTTTCTAATCATGCCTTAAACATCCTCATCCAAATCATTGATATAGATGACAAACAGCAATGGGCCTAGCACTGACCAGCTGCGCGGCACAATGGCTCAGTGGTTAGCACTGCTGCCTCACAGCACCGTGGATCTGGGTTCAAATCCAACCTCACAGGATGGTCTGTGTGGGTTAGATTCTGTTAGGGTTAGATTTCCTACAGTATGGAAACAGGCCATTTGGCCCAACAAGTCACACCGACCTGCTGAAGAGTAACCCACCCAGATCCATTCTCCCAACCCAACATTTACCCTTAACAAATGCACCTAGCAATATGGGCAATTTAGCCTGGCCAATTCATCTGACCTGCGCATCTTTGGAATGGGGAGAAAACCGGAGCACCCAAAGGAAACCCACACAGACACAGGGAGAATGTGCAAACTCCACACAGTCACCCGAGGCTGGGGTCGAACCTGGGTACCTGGCGCTGTGAGGAAGCAGTGCCAACCACTGAGCCACCATGCCACACCAACTGAGTTTGTATGTTCTCCCCATGTCTGCGTGGGTTTCCTCTGGGTGCACCGGTTTCCTCCCACAATCCAAAGATGTGCAGGTCAAGTAAATTGGCAATGCTCAATTGCCGAGAATGTTCATGGATGTGTAAGTTGCGTTACTCAGGGGTAAATGTAGAGTAATAAAGTAGGGGAATGGGATTGAGTGGAATAATCTTCAGAGGGCCAGTGGACTTGTTGGGCCGAAGGGCCTGTTTCCACAGAGGAGGGATTCTATGATTCTATGACCGCTGAGGCACACCACGAGTCACAGGCCTCCAGTCTGACTGTTACCCTCTGCTTCCTACCATCAAGCCAATTGTGTACTCAGTTTGCCAACGCCCCCTGGATTCCATGCGATCTAACCTTCCAGAGCAAGGTACCATGTGGAACCTCATCAAAGGCCTTCCTGAAAGCTGTAGAGTCTAGATGTACTGGCCTGCCCTCGTCAAACTTCCTGATCACTTCAATAAAGAACGCTGACTAATTTGTGAGGCATGGTCTCCCATGCACAAGGCTTTGCTGACTACTCCCAATCAAATGTTGTATTTCCAAATGCATGTCTATCTAATCTCTCAGCATCTTCTCAAGTAACTTACTTACCACGGATGTTCGGTTTACTGATCTATAGTTCCCTGGTTTATCTTTGCAACCATTCTTGAATAAGGGCGCAACATATGCTGTCCTCCAGTCTTCCGGGACCTCACCCGTGGCTAACAGTGAGGCAAAAAGATCAGCAGGGACTCCACAAGAACTTCCCTCGCCTCTTGAGGTGCTGTTGGATATGTTTGGTCAGGTCCAGGAGATTTATCCAACTTCATACATTCTAATGCATTCAACACATCCTCTCCTGTGATATGGACTGACACCAAGAGATCATCACTAACTTGCCCAAGTTCCCAAGCCTCTATGTCCTTCTCCAAGGTCAACACAGAGGGGAAATAACTCCTCTGATTCTGCACACACGTCCACTTTGGTCTTTGAAGGGCCCTATTTTCTCTCTAGTTATTTTTTTTCTGTGGGAGGGGGTGATTGCAGTGTTGGGTAGGGATCAGTCAGGGAGGGGGAGATTGCAGTGTTGGGTAGGGATCAGTCAGGGAGGGGAGATTGTAGAGTTGGGAAGGGATCAGTCAGGGAGGGGGTGATTACAGTGTTGGGTAGGGATCAGTCAGGGAGGGGGAGATTACAGTGTTGGGTAGGGATCAGTCAGGGAGGGGGATATTGCAGTGTTGGGTAGGAATCAGTCAGGGAGGGGGTGAGTGCAGTGTTGGGTAGGGATCAATCAGGGAGGGGGAGATTGCAGGGTTGGGTTGGGATCAGTCGTGGGGGAGATTGCAGTGTTGGCTGGGATCAGTCAGGGATGGGGAGATTGCAGTGTTGGGTAGGGATCAGTCAGGGAGGGGGAGATTGCAGTGTTGGGTAGGGATCAGTCAGGGAGGGGGAGATTGCAGTGTTGGGTAGGGATCAGTCAGGGAGGGGGTAATTGCAGTGTTGGGTATGGATCAGTCAGGGAGGGGGATATTGCAGTGTTGGGTAGGGATCAGTCAGGGATGGGGAGATTGCAGTGTTGGGCAGGGATCAGTCAGGGAGGGGGTGAGTGCAGTGTTGGGCAGGGATCAGTCAGGGAAGGGGTGATTACAGTGTTGGGTAGGGATCAGTCAGGGAGGGGGTGAGTGCAGTGTTGGGTAGGGATCAATCAGGGAGGGGGAGATTGCAGGGTTGGGTTGGGATCAGTCGTGGGGGAGATTGCAGTGTTGGCTGGGATCAGTCAGGGATGGGGAGATTGCAGTGTTGGGTAGGGATCAGTCAGGGAGGGGGAGATTGCAGTGTTGGGTAGGGATCAGTCAGGGAGGGGGTGAGTGCAGTGTTGTTTAGGGAGGGATAGAGGAAAATCAGGAGGGCAAAAAGAGGACATGAGATTGCTTTGGCAAATAGATTTAAGGAGAATCCAAAATGTTTTTATAAATCCAAAAAGGACAAAAGGGTTACTGGGGAGAGAATAGGGCCCCTCAATGATCAAGACAGCCTGCACATGTAGCTGCAGGAGATGGGGGAGGAACTGAACAAGTATTTCCTGTAGAGAAGGACATGGAAGATATCGAATAGAATGATGGTTTGGGAAATAGCATTGGGAAAGAGATGATGTCATCTTGCAAAATGTCCACATTACAGAGGAGGAGGTGCTGGATGTCTTGAAATGGTTAAAGGTGGATAAATCCCCAGGACCTTATCAGGTGTAATCTCGATCTCTGTGGGAAGCTAGAGAAGTGATTGCTGGGCCTCTTACTGAAATATTTGTATCATCGATATTCACAGGTGAGGTACCAGAAGACTGCAGGTTGGGCTAACATGGTGCCACTGTTTAGGAAGGGTGGTAAGGACAAGCCAGGGAACTACAGACTGGTTCGCCTGTCGTCAGTCGTGGGCACTTGAGAGACGGATACATGAGGGACAGGAATTACATGTGTTCAGAAAGGCAATGTCTAATTGGGGATAGTCAGCATTGCTTTGTACGTGGGAAATCATGGCTCAAGATATTTTTTGAAGAAGTAACAAAAGGATTGATGAGGGCATAGAGGTGGATGTGAGCGACATGGACTTCAGTAAGGTGTTCGAAATGTTTCCACATGGGAGATTGGAGAGCAAGGATAGATCTCACCGAATACAGGGAAAACCAGTTATTTGGATACAGAACTGGCACGAAGGTAGAAGACAGAGGGTGGTTGTGGAGGGTGTTTTTTTCAGCCTGGAGACCTGTGACCAGTGGAGTGCCACAAGGATCGGTGCTGCGTCCACTACTTTCCGTTAATTATATAAATGATTTGAATGTGAACATAGCAGGTATAGTTAGTAAGTTTGCAGATGACAACAAAATTGGAGGGGTAGTGGACAGTGAAGAATGTTACTTCACATTACAACGGGATGGTGAACTGATGGGCCAATGGGCTGTGGAGTGGGAGATGGAGCTTCACTTAGATAAATGGGAGGTGCTACATTTTGGGAAAGCAACTCTTCGCAGGACTGATCCACTTAATGTTAATGTCCCAGGGAGTGTTTCTGAACAAAGAGACCTTGGAGTGTAGGTTCATTGTTCCTTGAAAGGAGAATTGTAGGTTGATAGGATAGTGAAGAAGGAGTTTGGTATGCTTGTGTTTACTGATCAGTGCATTGCGTAGAGGAGTTGGGAGGTCATGTTGTGGCTATACAGGACATTGGATAAGCCAGTTTTGGCATATTGCGTGCAATTCTAGTCTCCTCCCTTTTGGAATGATGTTGTGTAAATTTAAAGGGTTCAGAAAAGATTTGCAAAGACGCTGACAGGATTGGAGGATTTGAGTGAAAGGGAGAGGTGAAATGGGCTGGGCATGTTTTCCCTGGAATGTCTGAGGCTGAGGGGTAACCCATATGGAGGTTTATAAAACCATGAGAGGCATGGATAGGATTAACAGACAAGGTCTTTTCCCTGGGGTGGGGTAGTCCAGAACTGGAGGGCCTAGGTTCAGGATGAGTGGGGAAAGATATAAAAGGAACCTAAGGGACAACGTTTTGATGTGGAGGGTGTTGCGTGTATGGAATGACCTGCCTGGTGAAGTGGTGGAGACTGGTACAATTACTGCATTTAAAAGGCATCTGGATGGGTATACGAACAGGAAGGGTTGAGAGGGATTTGGGCCAAGTGCTGGCAAATGTGATGAGATTATGTTCGGATATGTGGGTGGTGTGGATGAGTTAGACCGAAGGCCCTGTTTCTGTGCGGTACATCTCTCTGACTGTAAATGTTTTCCACTGTCCATTACCAGCCATACACTTCACTGTTTCCCCTGTTTACCTTGGTCAGTTCCCCTCTCAAACACATGTCAATGGCTTTGGTTGTGATTATAGGGTGTGCTTTATGGTCACTTTAAAAATCCATCATCTTGCTGAATTCCACGACACTACAATTTCCCAGAGGATATCTCAGTGGGACATTACTCCTTCCCTCAGCGTCATCACCCAATGGTCGATCTGAGATAGTCACCTCCCTGGCTGTTTCCACAACGTGTTATTCAAAGAAACACTGACAGAAACATCCAAAGAGGAGTTCGGAGAACATCCCTTTTGCCGATGTGACTGTCCCAGATTATACAAAGACTGAAGTCTCCCAGAATTATCACAGTGCCTTTGCATTACACAGGAATACATTGGAATGTGTAACAGGGTTGAGCAATGAATTGCTGTTAGGCAGCCTCTAAACTGTTCTCCTGCTTGTGTTTTTGACACATGTTACCCAGAATCTGTATTCAGGCTGATTCAGCTGCATCATCTGAGGCCAAATGCTTTCTCTGTAATGCCTTTGTTACTCATTACTGTCAGGGTTACCCATCCTGCACTCCCTGACATTCCTCAAAGAGGTGTCCAATAAAATATTCATGTTCCACCTTTTGTTCACCCTGTCACCACTAAATCTCATTTATCTCTGTGCCACAGTCCATCCACATTATTGCAGAGACTTTATCCAGTCCAAAAAAGAACATTACAATTGACTCTTTCCACAATTTCTTGTCACAGTCCAATTCACTGATGTACAGTTTCAGTTAAACTCTGTCTCTTCCTGTTCCTTTCTGCTTGTCTTCAGCTACATCACCATTTTCTCTTTGGATTTGGAAAGTTCCTTTCACCTGAACCCTGGTCCTGCATCCTCTCTGTCAGTTTAAAGCCCTGTCCATAAGCCTACCGACATGGTTGACCAGGACACTGCTCCCAGCAGTGTTGTGTTTAATTCACTCATGGGATGTTGCTGTCTCTGGCTGGCCAGCATCGCATGCCCACCCCGATCTGCCCTTGAGCTGAGTGCCTTGCTGGATCATTACAGAGAGCAGTTTAGAGTCAACCCCATCGCTCTGAGTCTGGATCATGTGTAGGCCAGACCCGCTGTCTATAATAGATTTCCTTCCTAAAAGGATATTAAGCAGTTAGATGGGTTATACTGGACACCGGCATTAACATCTGGATGAACAGTCGGGTGAGAATAGCACGAGGCCATCACCTATCCCACTCGTAGCTCACCTGTCACTGAGTACTGATCCCCGTGCACCATGAATCACAACCCTTTTATCATGACCATTGTGTGATCCTGATACCTTCCTGCACTCTGGTGATATCACTCAGTATCTCTCCATGTGGTATCCCTCACTGTGTGGGTCTGATTGCTGCCTCTGTCAGCGTCTCTCACTCTTGCAGCTACTCCAGATCCTGAGCCAACAGAATTCTCCATTCCAGAGAGACGCAGCAGCACAGGCCAGGGATGGAGACAGGGATTTTCCAGATCTCTGTGGACTCAGTGCCATTCTCCATGTGTAACCCTCACTGCATCAGTCTAATTTCCCATTCTGTCTGTTTCTCTGTCTCCTGTAGGTCATCTGGAAGTTCCTGTCTCAGCCGAATTCCTAACTCTTGTCTCGTCCATAACCACATCAAAGACGGTTGGTCAGTCAGAGAGACATGAAGAGGGAGGTCTGGAGCCTTCAGTAAATCCTGCAGCCGGTAAGATCACTCACAGTAAACAGCACAGGGAGGGGTTAGTGAACTTCTGTATTCAGACCTGGAAGACAGGACATAGACACAGAGCTGGGCAAGGTACAGCAACATTCTAGGCTTCATTCACATCATCTTGTGAGGGACCTGCTTTCACCTCTGTTGTACTGGTCCTCCCTGAGACTTCTCTCTCTGACTCTCTCTCTCACCCCCTCACTCTCATTCTCTCTTTCTCACCCCCTCACTCACTCTCCACCCAAACTCTCTCTCTCACCCGACTTCTCTCTCCCCTCCCATCCCTCTCTCTCTCATCCCTCTGTCACTGGATCGCCCTCTATCTCTCCCTATCACGCTCTGCCTCCTCGCTATCTCTCTTTCTCTCTCTCTCGCTCGCTCTCGCTCTCTTTGTCCCCATCTCGTGCGCTCTCTAGCTCTCAAACTCTCTGTCTCATTTCCCTCCCCTCCCTCCTGCTCATTTGCACCTTTCTCTCTCTCTTGCCCCCCTCTCTCTCTCGCTCACACCCCCTCGCACTCTCAACCCATCTCTCTCACCCTGTTTCTCTCCCGCCTCTCACTCTCTTACCCTCTCTCTCTCCCCCTCTCGTGCTCTCTCCCCCCTCTCACCCCCTTTCTCTCACCCTATCGCTTCATTCCCCCTTTCACCCTCTCCCCTTTCTCTCCCTCCTCTCTCTCCCCCTCTCTTTACCCCCTCTCTCACCCCCTTTCTCTCTCCCCCTCTCCCACTCTCTCTCTCACCCTTTCTTTCACCCCTCTCCCTCCCCCTGTCTCTCTCCCCCCTCTCTCTTCCGCCTCTCTCTCACCCACTTTCTCTCACCTCCCTCTATCTCCCCCTTCTCCCCCTCTCTCTCTTCCACTCTCTCTCACCCCTCTCTCACACCCCTCTCTCATTCCCCTCCCCACCCCTCTCTCTCCCCCCTCTCTCTCCCCCCTCTCTCTCACCTCTCTCTCACACCCCTCTCTCACCCCTTTCTCACCCCTCCCCATCTCTCCATCACTCCCCAACTCTCCCACTCTCTACACCCCTCTCTCACCCACTCTCACTCCTCCACTCTCTCTCACCCCCTCTCTCTTTCTCACCCGCTGGCTCTTCCACCCCGATCTCTCTCATCGCCCCTCTCGCCCTCACCCTCTCACCCCTCACTCTCTTTCCACTCACTCTCTCTTACCCCTCTCTCTCATCGCCTCTCTCTCACCTTCTCTCTCACCCTCTCTCAGTCTGTCTCTCTCTCACCCCCCTTTCTCACCCGCTCTCTCTTCCACTCCGATCTCTCTCACACCCCTCTCTCTCTCACCCCCTCTCTCTCAGCCCTCTCTCTCTCAGCCCCCTCTCTCTCCCCAGTCTCTCCCACCCTGATCTCTCTCACACATCCCCTCTCTCACCCCTCTCTCTCACACACACCTCTCTCTCTCACACACACCTCTCTCTCTCACCCCTTCTCTGTCACCCCCTCTCACTCACCCCCTTTCCCTCAGGCCCTCTCTCTCTCTCACCTCCTCTCTTTCTCAGCCTGTATCTCTGTCACCCACTGTCTCTTTCTCACCCGCTCTCTCTTCCACCCCTCTTTCTCCCTCACTCCTCTCTCTCTCACACCTCTCTCTCTCTCACACCCCCTCTCTTTCACCCACTCTCTCCCTCCCCCCTCTCTCAGCCTGTATCTCTGTCACCCCTGTCTCTTTCTCACCCGCTCTCACTTCCACCACTCTCTCTACCGCACCCCTCTCTCTCATCCCTCTCTCTCTCTCTCACCCCTCTCTCTCTTATCCCTCTCTCACACACAAATCTCTCTCTCTCCCTCTCTCTCACCAGTTCTCTGTCACCCAGTCTCTCTCACCTCCTCTCTCTCAGGCCTTCTCTCTCTCACCCCCTCTCTCTCTTTCACCCCTCACTATCTCTCACCTCTCTCTCACCCCTTTTCTCTCACCCCTTCTCTCTCACCCACTCTCTTTCACCCTCTCTCTCTTTCTCAGCCTGTCTCTCTCACACCCGATCTCTCTCTCACCCCTCTCTCACACCCCTCTCTCTCACCCCTCTTTCTCACTCACCCGCTGTCTCTCTCACCCCACTCTCTCTCTCACTTCACTCTCTCACCCCTCTCCTTCTCCCACCCCCCCTCTCTCACCACTCTCTCTCTCACACCACTTCTCTCTCACCCTTCTCTCTCTCACTCCTCTCTCTCCCATCCCCATCTCTCTCCCACCCTGTCTCTCTCGAACCACTTTGTCTCTCACACCCTCTCTCTCAAACCCCCTCTCTCTCACCCCCCATCTCTCTCAACCCCTCTCCATCTCAACCCTCGCTTTCACTCCTTCTCTCTCTCACCCTCTTCTCTCTCTCAACCCATCACTCTCTCTCAACCCGTCACTCTCTCCCCTCTCTCTCTCACCCCATCTCTCACCCCCTCTCTCCCCCTCTTCCCACCCTCTCTCTTTCTCATTCCCTCTCTCTCTCACCCCTCTCTCTCACACTGCCCCTCTCTCTCCACCCCCTCTCTCTCACTCCCCCCTCTCTCATACCCACTCTCTCTCTCACCCCTACTCTTTCTCACCCTCTCTCTCTCCCCCTCTCTCTCACCCCGCTCTCTCTCACCAACCCCTCTCTCACCCCCCTCTCTCTCACTACCCCTTTCTCACACCCCTCTCTCTCACTCCCTCTCTCTCTCATCCCCTCTCTCTCACTCACCCGCTCTCACTCTCACCCCATTCTCTCTCTCACTCTCTCTCTCTTACCCTCTCTCTCACCCCCCTTATCCCTCTCTCTCTCTCACCCTCTCTCTCTCATTCCTCTCTCTCTTTCTCAGGCCCTCTCTCTCATCCCCCTTCTCTATCTCTCTCAACTCCATATCTCACCCCCCTTTCGCCCCTGCACCCGCTCTGTCTCTCACCCCCCTCTCTCTCTCAAACCTCCTCTCTCTCTTAAGCCCTCACCCACTCTCTCTCACGCCCCCTCTCTCTCTTAGCCTTCGCTTTCTCTCAGTCACTCCTTCTTTCCCACCCTCTCCCAATCTCTTTCTCATCCCCTCTCTCTCCTTCTCACTCCCTCTCTTACCCCATCTCACTCTCACCGTCTCTCACTCTCACCCTTCTCTCTCTCTCACCCCTCTCTCTCCCATCCCCATCTCTCTCTCTCCCCTTCTCGCTCGAATCCTCTCCCTCTCATCCCTCGCTCTCACCCCCCCTCACACCCCTCGCTCTCAACCCCTACTCTCAACCCCTCTCCCTCTCACCCCTCGCTCTCACCCCCCCTCACACCCCTCGCTCTCAACCCCTACTCTCAATCCCCCTCTCTCTCACCCCTCTCTCTCACCCCTTCTCTTTCTCACCCCTCTTCTCTCTCTCAACACCTCTCTCTCAACCCCTCTCACTCTCAAACATGCTCTCTCTCACCCCCTCACCCGCTCTCTCTCACACCGCCTCTCCCTCATACCCTTCTCTCTCTCACTCCCTCCCTCTATCCTACCCTCTCTCTGTCTAGTTTTCATCCCTCTCTCTCTTACTCCATCTCACTCCCATTTCTCTCTCTCAACCGCTCTCTCTCTCCCACCCTCTCTCTCTCCCACCCCCTCTCTCTCTCTCCCACCCCCTCTCTCTCTCCCACCCCCTCTCTCCCACCCCCTCTCTCCCACCCCCTCTCTCCCAACCCCTCTCTCCCACCCCTCTCTCTCTCCCACCCCCTCTCTGCCAACCCCTCTCTCTCCCACCCCCCCTCTCTCCCAACCCCTCTCTCTCCCACCCCCTCTCTCCCACCCTCTCTCTCCCACCCTCCCTCTCCCACCCCCTCTCCCTCTCCCACCCCCTCTCTCCCACCCCCTCTCTCTCCCACCCCCCCTCTCTCCCACCCCCTCTCTCCCACCCTCTCTCTCCCACCCTCTCTCTCCCACCCCCTCTCTCCCACTCTCTCTCTCGCACCCCTCTCTCTCCCACCCCCTCACTCCCACCCCCTCTCTCTCCCACCCCCTCTCTCCCATCCCCTCTCTCTCTCCCACCCCCTCTCTCCCACCGCCCCCTCTCTCCCACCCCCTCTCTCTCCCACCCCCTCTCTCCCAACACCTCTCTCGCAACCCCTCTCTCTCTCCCACCCTCTCTCTCCCACCCCCTCTCTCCCACCCTCTCTCTCCCACCCCCTCTCTCCCACCCCCTCTCTCCCACCCCTCTCTCTCCCACCCCCTCTCTCCCACCCCCTCTCTCCCACCCCCTCTCTCTCTCCCACCCCCCCTCTCTCCCACCCCCTCTCCCCCACACCCTCTCTCCCACCCCCTCTCTCCCACCCCCTCTCTCCCACCCCCTCTCTCTCTCCCACCCCCTCTCTCCCACCCCCTCTCTCTCCCACCCCCCTCTCTCCCACCCCCTCTCTCTCCCACCCCCTCTCTCCCACCCTCTCTCTCCCACCCCCTCTCTCCCACCCCTCTCTCTCCCACCCCCTCTCTCTCCCCCACCCCCTCTCTCCCACCCCTCTCTCTCTCCCACACCCCTCTCTCCCACCCCTCTCTCTCCCACCCCCTCTCTCTCCCACCCCCCCTCTCTCCCACCCCCTCTCTCTCTCCCACCCCCTCTCTCTCCCACCCCTCTCTCTCCCACCCCCTCTCTCTCCCACCCCCTCTCTCTCCCACCCCCCCTCTCTCCCACCCCCTCTCTCTCTCCCACCCCCTCTCTCCCACCCCTCTCTCTCCCAACCCCTCTCTCTCCCACCCCCCCTCTCTCCCACCCCGTCTCTCTCTCCCACCCCTCTCTCTCCCACCCCTCTCTCTCCCACCCCCTCTCTCTCCCACCCCCTCTCTCTCCCACCCCCCCTCTCTCCCACCCCCTCTCTCTCTCCCACCCCCTCTCTCCCACCCCCTCTCTCTCCCACCACCTCTCTGTCTCACCTCCACTCTTTCTCTGACCCACTCTCGATCCCACTTTGTCTGTCCCCCTTTCTCTCTCACCCCACTCTCTCTCTGGCACCTCTCTCTCTCACACCCCTCTCTCTCCCACCCCCCCTCTCTCCCATCCCCTCTCTCTCTCCCACCTCTCTCTCTCCCACCCCTCTCTCTCCCACCCCCCCTCTCTCCCACCCCCTCTCTCTCTCGCACCCCCTCTCTCTCCCACCCCTCTCTCTCCCACCCCCCTCTCTCCCACCCCCTCACTCTCTCCCACCCCCTCTCTCTCCCACCCCTCTCTCTCCTACCCCCTCTCTCTCTCTCCAACCCCCTCTCTCTCCCAACCCCTCTCTCCCCCCCTCTCTCTCTCCCACCCCCTCTCTCTCCCAGCCCTCTCTCTCCCACCCCCTCTCTCTCCCACTCCCTCTCTCTCCCACCCTCTCTCTCCCACCCCCTCTCTCCCACCCCCTCTCTCCCACCCTCTCTCTCCCACCCCCTCTCTCTCCCACCCCCTCTGTCTCCCACCCCCTTCTCTCCCACCCCCTCTCTCTCCCACCCCCTCTCTCCCAACCCCTCTCTCTCTCCCACCCCCTATCTCCCACCCTCTCTCTCCCACCCACTCTCTCTCCCACCCTCTCTCTCCCACCCCCTCTCTCCTACCCCCTCTCTCCCACCCTCTCTCTCCCACCCCCTCTCTCTCCCACCGCCTCTCTCTCTCCCACCCTCTCTCTCCCACCCCCTCTCTCTCTCTCCCCCTCTCTCTCTCCCACCCCCTCTCTCTCCCACCCCCTCTCTCTCCCACCCCCCCTCTCTCCCACCCCCTCTCTCTCTCCCACCCCCTCTCTCCCACCCCTCTCTCTCCCACCCCCTCTCTCTCTCCCACCCCCTCTCTCCCACCCCTCTCTCTCCCACCCCCCCTCTCTCCCACCCCCTCTCTCCCACCCCCTCTCTCTCTCCCACCCCCTCTCTCTCCCACCCCCTCTCTCTCCCACCCCCTCTCTCTCCCACCGCCCCTCTCTCCCACCCCCTCTCTCTCTCCCACCCCCTCTCTCCCACCCCTCTCTCTCCCACCCCCTCTCTCTCTCCCACCCCCTCTCTCCCACCCCTCTCTCTCCCACCCCCCCTCTCTCCCACCCCCTCTCTCCCACCCCCTCTCTCTCTCCCACCCCCCCTCTCTCCCACCCCCTCTCTCCCACCCCCTCTCTCTCTCCCACCCCCTCTCTCCCACCCATCTCTCTCCCACCCCCTCTCTCTCCCACCCTCTCTCTCCCACCCCCTCTCTCCCACCCCCCCTCTCTCCCACCCCCTCTCTCTCTCCCACCCCCTCTCTCTCCCACCCCCTCTCTCTCCCACCCCCTCTCTCTCTCCCACCCCCTCTCTCTCCCACCCCCTCTCTCTCCCACCGCCCCTCTCTCCCACCCCCTCTCTCTCTCCCACCCCCTCTCTCTCCCACCCCCTCTCTCCCACCCCTCTCTCTCCCACCCCCTCTCTCTCCCACCCCTCTCTCTCCCACCCCCCCTCTCTCCCACCCCCTCTCTCTCTCCCACCCCCTCTCTCCCACCCCTCTCTCTCCCACCCCCTCTCTCTACCACCCTCTCTCTCCCACCCCCTCTCTCCCACCCCCCCTCTCTCCCACCCCCTCTCTCTCTCCCACCCCCTCTCTCCCACCCCTCTCTCTCCCACCCCCTCTCTCTCCCACCCCCTATCTCCCACCCCCTCTCTCTCCCACCCCCTCTCTCTCCCACCCCTCTCTCTCCCACCCCCTCTCTCTCCCACCCCCCTCTCTCCCACCCCTCTCTCTCCCACCCCCTCTCTCTCCCACCCCCTCTCTGTCTCACCTCCACTCTTTCTCTGACCCACTCTCGATCCCACTTTGTCTGCCCCCCTTTCTCCCTCACCCCACTCACCTTGCTCTCTCTCTCTCACCCCTCTCTCTCACTCACCCCCTCTCTCTCACCCCACTCTCTCCGGCACCTCTCTCTCTTCCACCCCTCTGTTTCTCACCCTCTCTCTTTCTCTTCCACTCCCTTTCTTTCTCACTCCCTCTCCCTCTCACCCCCTCTTTCTCTCACCCTTCTCTCTCTCTCTCACCCCACTCTCTCTCCGGCACCTCTCTCTCTTCCACCCCTCTGTTTCTCACCCTCTCTCTTTCTCTTCCACTCCCTCTCTTTCTCACTCCCTCTCCCTCTCACCCCCTCTCTCTCTCTCACCCCACTCTCTCTCTCACCCTTCTCTCTCTCTCTCACCCCCTCTCCCATCCCCATTTCTCTCCCACCCTCTCTTCATCTCAACCAGTCTTTCTCAAAACCTCTCTCTCGAACCCTCTCTCTCTCACTCCTCGCTCTCACGCCTCTCTCAACCCCTCCCTCAACCCCTCTCTCTCAACCCCTCTCTCTCTCTCACCCCTCTCTCTCCCATCCCCATCTCTCCCCCATCCCGTCTCTCTCGAACCCCTTTCTCTCTCACACCCTCTCTCTCAACCCCCTCTCTTACTCCCCTCTCTCTCAATCCCTCTGACTCTCAAACCCCCTCTCTCTCTCATCCCCTCTTCTCAACCCCTCTCTCTCAACCCCTCTCTCTCTCACCCTTTCTCTCTCTCACCCTCTCTCTCTCTCAGCCCCCCTCTCCCTCACCCTGCCCTCTTTCATCCCCGCTCTCTCACCACCTCTCTCTCACCCCCACTACCACACCCCTCACATCCACTCTTTCTCTGACCCCCTCTCTTTCTCCCCTTCTCTCTTTCTCACCCTTCTCTCACCCACTCTCTCACCCCCTTCCCTCTCTCTCACCCTGTCTCTCTCACACTCTCTCTCACCCCCTCATCCCCTCTCTCTCTCTCTCGCCCGCTGTCTTTCGCTCTCTCAAACCCCCTCTCTCTCTCACCCTCCCTCTCTATCTTTCTCAGCCCCCCGCTCTCTCACCCCCCTTCTCTCTATCAACCCCATATCTCACCCCCTCTCGCCCCCTCACCCGCACTGTCTCTCACCCGTCTCTCTCAAACCTCCTCTCTCTCTTAACCCCTCACCCGCTCTCTCTCACACCCCCTCTCTCTCTTACCTTTCTCTTTCTCTCACTCCCACCCTCTCTCCCAGTCTCTTTCTCACCCCCTCTCTCCTTCTCACTCCCTCTCTTACCCCATCTCACTCTCACCGTCTCTCTCTCTCCCATCCCCATCTCTCTCTCTCTCCCTCTCTCTCGAACCCTCTCCCTCTCACCCCTCGCTCTCACCCCCTTCACACCCCTCACTCTCACGCCTCCTCTCTCCACCCCTCTCTCTCTCAACCACTCTCTCTCCCACCCCCCTCTCTCACCCCTTCTCTTTCTCACCCGTCTTCTCTCTCTCAAACCCTCTCTCAACCCCTCTCTCTCTCAAACCTCCGCGCTCTCTTACCCCCTCACCCGTGCTCTCACACCATCTCTCTCTCCTATCCTTCTCTCACTCATTCCCTCCCTCTCTCCCACCCTCTCTCTGTCTGTTTCTCATTCCTCTCTCTCTTACCCCATCTCCCTCTCACCGTCTCTCTCCCACGCCCTCTCTCCCACCCCTTCTCTGTCTTACCTCCACTCTTTCTCTGACCCACTCTCACTCCCACTTTGTCTCTCCCCCTTTTTCTCACACCCCACTCTCTCACTCACCCGCTCTCTCCCTCACCCCACTCTCTCTCACCCCACTCTCTCTCTCCCACCCCTCTCTCTCTTCCACTTCCCCTCTTTCTCACTCACTCTCCCTCTCACCCTTCTCTCTCTCTCTCCCTCTCTCTCCCACCCCATCTTTCTCCATTCCCCATCTGTCCCACCCCCTCTCTCTCCCTCTCTCACGAACACTCTCTCTCACACCTCTCTCTCATCCCCCCCCTCACATCCCTCGCTCTCACCCCCCCCCACAACCCCTCTCTCCCTCACCCCTCTCTCTCACCCCTTCTCTTTCTCACACCCTCTGTCTCACCCTCTTTCTCACCACCTTCTCTCAACCCTCATCTCTCAACACCCCTCGTTCACTCCCCCTCTCAACCCTTCACACTCTCTCTCTCTCTCTCTCTCTGTCACCACCTCTCTCTCCCACCCCAATGTCTCTCACATCCCCTCTCTCTCACCTCACTCTCTCACTCTCTCTCTCACACCCCTCTTCTCTCTCTCAAACCCTCTCTCAACCTCTCTCTCTCTCTCAAACCTCCGCGCTCTCTTACCCCCTCACCCGCTCTCTCACACCATCTCTCTCTCCTACCCTTCTCTCTCTCATTCCCTCCCTCTCTCCAACCCCCTCTCTATCTCTTTCTCATCCCCTCTCTCTTTCTGACTCCCTCTCTCTCACCCCTCTCTCTCTCACCCCCCTCGTTCTCAACCTCTCTCTCTCTTCCCCTCTCTCTACCACCCTCTTTCTCACTCCCATCTCCCTCTGTCACACCCTCTGCTCTCTCTCATCCCCCCTCTCTCACCAACTTCTCTCTCACCCCCACTCTCTTTCTCATCCACCTCTCTCTCTCTCAGCCCCCCTCACCGCCCTCTCACCCAGCTCTCTCACACACCTCTCTTTCTCCCATCTCCCTCTCAAAACCCCGCTATCTCCCCCCCACCTCCCTCACCCCCCTCTCTCACCCCCCACTTCCACCCCATCCCCCACACACTCCCTCACGCACCTCCCCCACTCACCCCCCTCACCCTCCTCTTACACCCCCTCAACCTCCTCTCTCTGTCATCCCTCTCCCTCTCACCACCCTAACTCTCTAACCTTCTCTCCCACTCTCTCTTCCCCTCTCTCTCCCCCACCTCTCTCTCTCACCCTTTCTCTCACCTCTCTCTCACACCCTTCTCTCTCACACACTCCCTCTCTCATCCCATCCCTCTCTCACACCCTCCCACTCTCAAACCCTCCCTCTCTCCCCCTCTCTCTCACCTCCCTCTCTCACTCTCTCTCTCACACACACTCACACACCCTCGCTCCCTCACCCCCACCCTCTCTCCCACCTTCTCTCTATCCCTTTCTCATTCCCTCTCTCTCATTCTGACTCCATCTCTCTAACCCCCTCTCTCTCTCACCCCCCTCATTCTCACCCTCTCTCTCTCTCTTCCCCTCCCTCACACCCTCTCTCTCTCACTCCCATTTCTCTCTCTCTCTCAATACCCCTCTCTCTCACCCTCCCCTCTCTCTCATCCCCCCTCTCACCAACGTCTCTCTCTCAACCCCACTCTCTCTCTCACCCACCTTTCTTTCAGCACCCCCTCACCACCCTCTCACCCAGCTCTTTCTCACACACCTCTCTCTCTCTCCCATCCCCCTTTCACAGCCCCTCTATCTTCCCCCTCACCTCCCTCATCCCCCTCTCCCACCCCCTCTCCCACCCCCATCCCCCACACATTCCCTCACACACCGCCCCCTCTCACGCCCCTCCCTCTTCCCCCTCCCTCACCCTCCTCTTACACCCCCCTCACTCAACCCACTCTCTCTGTCATCCCTCTCTCTCTCACCACTCTAAGTCTCTCCCCCTCTCTCTCCCCTCTCTCTCCCCCCTCTCTCTCTCACTCT